>NW_009944959.1:0-11399 GCF_000696875.1 Nestor notabilis | reverse complement strand
AAAGAGTGGGGTGCCAGCACATCCAAGGTGAGCAGGAATAAAGCAAGACCACCTTACCGCAGAGAAATGCTCGGTGCAGACAACACACCTTGAGAAAGGAGTTATTCTCTTAGCACAAGTTCCCCATCTTTTTTTCGTTCTTTCTTTCTTTCTTTTTAATTTTTCTTCCTTGTATGATCTGTGTATGGATCCCACGCCAAAAAAGGATGGATTTTCCTGTCTCTAGCAGGGCTGTATGAGCAGCTTTCCCTTTCTTCTTCATAAGAGCATCATTCATGGGAAAAACACCCAAAGGAAACTGCTCGCTACTGGACATAGCAACAGAGTATTGAGTAATGTTCCACAGAGCACCAACAGCAGCTCTCTGAACTGGATGTTGTGAACAGAACTGTATTTTAAGTTCAAGATCTGATTTTCAAACACGTTAGTATAGCCTGACAATTTCAGTGTTGCCTTTTACTTATTCTTTCCAGCTCTTCTGCCTTAGTACCTCTCAGCTTTGATGCCCTGAGAATTATTAGTAAGTAAAGCACATTTAGTTTATGCTGCTGAGTTTATATTTCTGAGCAGAAGCAAAACCTCATACCAATTAATTATTTACTAAGCTGGAGACTTCTAAAATGTATCTCAAGGAAGTTCACAGATTTATTAATTTCAGTTCATCTTATTTGGAGTTTTGTTATTGGGAGTTTCAGTAGGTGAATAGCTGTTTTATTTTTACATGCATCATACTCAGTTTAAATGTCATTTCATTAAAAGCTGTTTATAAACAGAATATTTGAAAGTAAATGTGAATTGCTCAAAGCATTTTTCCCCATTGCCTGTGCTTAAGCTGTTCCCTGATATCAAGGATTTGATGGATTTTTGTTTTGTTTGCATTACAGGTTTTAATTCCATGCATGAAACAAATGAAAAACATGAATTGGAGTGGACATTACATTTCAAAAACCACAAAGCACTTGATTTATTCAAATTATGTTTACATAGGAATTATTTCACTCATCAGTGAAATGCAGCTGCCTCTGGTTTGGAAGACTTCAGTCTTTAAAAAGAAACATTGCTAAGTGAAAAGAACTTTATCTAATATAAAACTTGAAGAGGAATGTAGCCTTGCAGAATGTAATTACTCATTTGGATCTCAGCCCAGACACCAAAGCTATCATTCCCTCTTTAGCAAAAGTAACTTGGAATCTTAAGTGGTTACAGATAATGAAAGCCTCGATTCTGCAACCTTTCTGGAAAGTAAAAATAGTATTGGTAGTATAATGCTTCCCAAATATTTAGATGTAATTGCATTTAACATTTACAAAGCGCTTTAATCAAGAGACCTCCAAGCGCTCTATAAAAGTAGTATGTTTGATTTTCAGACCAGACTTATTCACTACTTTTGGTTCTCCATGTTTCAAAGCCTGAAATATGTTGCTGTGAGCAAATAATTGACTCTCTTCTGGCTCTGAATGAATGCAGAACTTCTCAGTGTTCCTGACAGTGAAGTTTTCTGCATGGATCATTGGCAGATGTAGCTACAGGGATGCGGTCGCACAATGACTATGACAGTCAGGGTTAGTTTGAAGGATTGGTTTGCCTTCCAGCCTATCGATTTTGAGTTCTGTAGCAGCATATTTAGCACTGGTGTCAAAGTCGTGGATGGGTTTGTGATAAAGCTTCTGTGGTATTTTAAAAGCCATGAGAGTGAGATATCCATTTACTGTATGATGTGCAACGTCTCTGCAATCATTTCTATCCACAACAAAATGTAACCTATCAGTTGGTGAGCATGTTTCAGCAATGAAGATACTACCTCTTCCTTTCTGTACCCTTGACATTTTCCCAAAGGATTCTCTGTCTTCCCTTCCCAGATCTTGAGCTATTGCTGGACTGTCATCTGAAGATCTGTGTTATCTTACAGTGTCTCGGGAAAATATCTGTCCCATAATTGGAGGAGAAGGGAAATATTATCCAAATGGTACTAAAATCCATATTTTATGTACTACAGCAGTTTCATAAAACCCATTGAGAAGATAGGAAGAGAGATATTATGGAGAAAAGAGTGGAAGGTTGCAAAGCATGACTGAATGCTTTCTTTGCCTCAATCTTTACTAGTAAGACCAGCCTTTAGAAATCTAAGGACCTAGAAACCAGGAATAAGGTCAGGAGCAAGACGGACACACATCTGATGAAAACAAATCAGGTCAGAGAATACTTAAGGAAATTGAACATCCAGAAGTCCATGAGCTCTAATGCTGAGCTGGTTGAAGTCACCGCAAGGCCAGTCACAATAATCTTGGAATGACTGGGGTGATTGAAAGAAGTGCCTGAGGACCAGAGGAAAGCAAATGTCACTCCTGTCTACAAAAATGAGAACCCAGGGATCTACAGGCTGGTCAGCCAGCCTCACCTTGATCCCTGGGAAGCTGATGGAGCAGCTAATCATGGAAACCGTTTCCAGACATGTGAAGGACCTCAGGACTAATCAGGCACTTGAAGGCACATGAAAGAATGAGGAGTAGTCTGAATGGATTCAGAAATGGGAAGTCATGCTTGACGAGCCTGATAAACTTCTCCAATAAAACAATTGAAGTGGTAGATGAGGAGAAAACAGTGGACATCATTGTCTACCTAGACATTGTCCACCTAGACAGTAAATGTTTTGACACTGTCTCCCGTAAGATAGTCATAAAGAAAATGATGAAGCATGGGCTGGATGAGCAGAGA
Organism: Nestor notabilis; assembly: GCF_000696875.1. Taxonomy (NCBI): domain Eukaryota; kingdom Metazoa; phylum Chordata; class Aves; order Psittaciformes; family Psittacidae; genus Nestor; species Nestor notabilis. The sequence continues at coordinate 8,684 of NW_009944959.1, read as the reverse complement.
GTGAAATGGACAACACTGGCTGAACCACTAGGTCTGGATACGCTGCTCTCCATAGGAACCTTGACAGGCTGGAGAAATGGCCTGACAGGAACCTCATGAAAACCAACAGGGAGAGGTGCAAATTCCTGCATTTGGAAAGGGAAAACCCCAGGCATCAGCATGTGCCAAGGGACTCCCAGCTGGAAAGCAGCTTGGCAGAAAAAGACATGGGAATCTTTAGTGAACACCAAGTTGAGCATGAACCCACAAGGTACACTTGGTGTAAAGAAAGCCAACATTATCCTGGGATGTGTTGGGAAGAGTGTATTCAGCAAGTCAAGGGGGGTGATCCTTCCCCTCTACTCAGCACTGGCAAAGGCACATCTGGAGTACTGTGTCCAGTTCTGGGCTCACCAGTGCTATAGGAATATAGAGTCACTAGGATGATGAAGGGACTGGAACACCTCTCCTATGAGGAAAGGCTGAGAAAGATGTGACTGTTTAGTCTAGAGAAGGAGAGGGCCTCATATAATTGCAGGAGGGAGGGTGCTAATAGGAAGGAGCCAGGCTTTTTTGAGTGGTGCCCAGTGACAAGATCAGAAGCCTCTGGCACAACTGAAACACAGGAGGGTCCCTCTGAACATCAGGAGACACATTTTGCCTGTGAGAGTGAGAAAGCACTGTCATAGGTTGCCCAGGGAGGTTGCGGGGTCTCCATCATTGGAGATATTAAAAAGTCATCAGGTCACAGTCCCGGCCAACGAGCTCTAGGTGGTCCTGCTTGAGCAGGTCAGTCAGACAACATGCCCTCCAGAGGTTTCTTCCAACCTCAGCCATTCTATGATGCAGTGGTTTTGTGATTCTGAGTCTAAATAACTTTTAGCTTTATGAAAAATCAGATCAGAGATGTAAAAACATCTGGCTTTATAGATGCCCCCCAGCTGTGAAAAAACCATGTTCTCCTAAGTTTACCAGGTGGTCCGAAAATTCCCTTTTAAATGTTTCAAATGCTTTATCATCTGACTTAAAATATGCTAAACCAAAAAGCTTCTAATTATGCATAGCACCAGGGAAGGAAAATTTCAGGTTTCCTGGGTCCTACTGTTGGTTTTCATCCTGCCCATCAGGGGAGAAGAGGTGGAAACAGGTGAGTGTGTGGCAGAGCGGAAAGCAGCAAGCAAGAATAGATGATAGAGGAGTGTGAGAAATTGCTAGTAATTGTAGTCCAGCCCTTGAAAAATTTCTGTCAAGAGGCAGCACCAGACACATGCTATTTTGCAGTGGTCTGTGAGCTTCCCACGATAATGAGAAAAGCATTTTTCTCTCCCTTTGCTCTGCGTGCATGTTTCTGGGCACGTTGCAGAGACGGGAAGGAGCTATTTATTTCCTTACAAAATGATATTTGGAATCTAATACCCTTTTAACAAACTCATCCATCTTCACAGTACCTTTGCTACTAGGCAATTTCTACAAATCAAGCTGAACATTCGATCTATGTTGCTTTTAATGATCTTTTTTTGCCAATATTTACAATGTGCCTTGAAAGCTGAGGCAGAGCATGGTTGAATATTTAGTATTAACTAATGTGTGGCTCCCCAGAATATGCACATGCTGTGGAAACTAGTAACCATGTTTAATTCTGCCAGAGAGGTTGTAGGCACTTGTAAACTACTAATGTATTTAAATGAAGTCCTTCCCTCCCTATCTTTGGAGATCGAGTTAATTTCTTCATGCTTTCCTCTCGCTTTGAACTGCTGCAATCTCAACTAGCCAACCTGAATCTCCCTCTTGTCCAGAATCCCATTGCCTCTGACTCTAAATATCTCAACACTCCTTTAAACATGCTTATTAGAACATTTTGTAATTGCTATCAGTTATTATGCAGTAGGACCCAGTGGAGCAGATAGACAGTTTTTGAAAGTCTCTGGAGAAAAGGATCCCAGTGAGGACCAGAGGTGACTGTCATGTCAAAAAATCATAGAATCCCAAGTTGGAAGGGACCTCAAGGATCATCTGGTCTAACCAGTGTTAAGACCATGGATGAAAATCCATATTTCAAACAATCTTGACAATTTCAAATCTTTTTGGCCTAGCTCTTAAAAAATTGGATAGGTTATTTCTACACTAGTACATAAATGAGGGCTAAATCTGCTCACTGTGCTAAATGCCATTCAAGAAAAAACAAGAAATGTACTGCCACTGATAAACTGTGAGTTAGCACTAAGATATTCAATAGAAAATATAGATATTTACAGGACAATAGATAAGGCAAAAGAACCCCGATAAGACAGTTCTGGTCAATGTGATGGGGAAACTGTATTGGTACTATGGAGACAAAGATGATCTGAAAATCAGTCTTCTCTTCCCTTTTCTATAAAATAAATAAACCTTACCTTTAGACTTGAGAAGCCCACAGCCTAATGAACTGGGGTCTTCTATTTGTCCCTGCAAGTTTGCCCTGGTCACCATGGGGCCCTGTTTACGTTTTTTCTCTGAACCCAACGGGTCTGCAGTGGTTAAATGTAGCACAAGAGTTTTTAGTCTGCACTCAGAGCATATAGATTCAAGCTGAAGCATGGTGGCTTTCATGCAATGATATCACCTGGGACATCATTGACTGACCAGCGCAGCAGTGATTACACACACATCTTTCCTGCCTCCCATGTTTATTTTCTGTTTTCCTCTTCCAAAGCAAAATGTCACACAGCTTGTGTTGAGTGTGTCTCAGTGAAAATCAAATAATTCAGATAGAAGCAAGGTGAGGTAAATTCTTCCCCTCTCTAGCAGGTTAAGTCTGTCAGAGCTGTTGTTGGTTAAATTTATTATACCCTGGAATTGTCTCAAGCTCAGTTCCTGTGGTTTTCCCATAAAAGCAGGTGAGAGAATGCAAAAAATGCATATTGGAATTATTCGTTTGTATGTTGAAGGTCATGTAAAAGCCATTAGTCTGAATTAAATCCCTAATTTAGATTGGCTTTTCTCTGATTTTTAACTTTTCCAGTAGATCCCTATCCACATGTTGGCTCAATCATTTTCTAAAGCTCTTCCTTAGGCCACGAATACCCCTTCCTATATTGATTCTTCTCTCCAGCTGCCTTATTCTTTCTTTAATTCCTTCTTTATAATCTCAAGAGAAAGTGCATTTTTAAGGTCTAGTTTCCCCTTTCTGGATCAGCATGGGGTAAACCTAAGCATAGTTGCTATTAAGAATAATATGGTGCTACCAACAGAATTAATAAGTAAAGGAATAATAATGTTTTCAAAGTCTACCCACCTCTGTCCTAGAAAGTCCTTCAGACAGGTACAAATTGAATGCACTGATTTTAAGAGATATTAACAAACCTGATTAAAACCAACTAGATTTAACCAGGCTATGCATTTCTGAAGCTCACTGTTAATGTCCTTCCAGCATACTGGTGACATGCCAGCAGATTGATCTGCAAAATTTCTGTCTGTCTTTACAACAAGCTATAAAGTACCTTACAGGACCAATGACAGATTTATCCTTGTCCTAGAGAGCTTCCAAATTACAGCTTAATTAAAACACCGTGGGACACAAAAGGAAGATATGTGCACAAGATGAAAATCAGGGGGTTATATCCTTGCACAGTGGATTCTTATTACCCTAAACAGAATCATACCAGGGATTGTCTGTCTTTCAGGAAGATATTGTTTATGACACTGTAAATACAGCTAGTAAATGCCAGAGTTTTCATTCTGTTGGGCAAGGAGAAGTGAAGGTCAGTCAGAAAAGGAGAAAGGAGTATGTGAGGTGTAAAATGGTCCCTGGCACAGGGTGACAAAGAGCCTCTTGGGGCGGATTCTTGGCAAGAACAGCAGCAAAACTGGGTGGTGGAAGCCAGACTTAAGGCAATGAAAAGATAAGGGAAGAAATTTCTGTTTGGGCCAGCAGAAGGACGAAAGTCACCTCCACAGAGCTGCAAGTTCTGCATCACCCTCAGAGTCTGCTGTCACAGCAAGCAGCTCTTCACATTGGTGTAACTCCTGCTCTGTTTATCTTTCTTTAGGTTTGGGTACTGGTGCAGAAGCTATTACACAAAAAGTACACAGAGTAGAGAGGAGGAGGATAAGCTGTGTGATAAAAGCATGTTTAGGTCATTACATTTTAAAAAAGTGATATTGCTTTTATCAAGGGAGCGACAGCCAAACTGCAGGTCTGTGGGACTCAATAGCAAAACACCCATTTACTTCAGCCTGGCCCTAAACAGCTAAGAGAGATAAAAAACTATTCTGGGGACATGGAAAGGTGGTATCCGGCCATTTTTATAAAGATGAGACTGTGTTCAGGTGAATCTAAACTGCCAATAAATATTAAAGCTCTTAGGTTCACTTATTCAGAACTATAATGTAGGAAGATGAATAGTCCTGTCTCAGTTCAGGATGCCTGAATGCCAGGAAGAGGTGGAACAAATGACATGCAGAAACAAGCATGAAATATTATTGATTAAGGTGAAGGGACTCATTTAAAAAGAAGGAAAAGGAGAACCTAAAGTGATGTAAAGCAGGTTGCTTTTAGAGTTTCTTCTGCACTGGAGACATGTGATGCTTGTGTCCTGCCTTGCAGGTCACGTCTGTAATGTGAGTCAGAATTTAGCTCCAGAATAAGACCCCATATTTAATCACCCATATGTAGGGATAGTGTCTGGGGTCCTCATCATTGCATAAATGTATATACTGCATACAAAATGTACAGAGAAATTGTATCCTTGAGTGGCAGATATGGGGACTGACATTGTTTGGATTGATCAGCTATGATTTTCTACTGTGAAATCCTAGAGGAATGAATCAGTGTAGTTCTTTTGGAAGGTTATATCATACAAGGTCATCCTGAACAGCATAACAAGCTGGTTTAATTCACAGCTTCATAATAGTATCTGAATATTCTTAACCAAACTGAATTATGCAGTAAAACCAACACAAAAACAATTCAAGCCATCATGTTTCATCTTGCAACTGAGATGAACTGAGATCCCAACTGGTGGTTGTCAGGGATCTCCCAGTGAGCTATAAATCAGTGCTTTCAGTCATGTGTCCGCATTCACAGTATTTGGGAACTAACAGAAGGAAAAACAATGCAAATAAAGCTAGAAGGTTTTGCTGAATATTATTGAACTGAAAATGGAAGCATGAAATGAGGTTGAACAGGTGGTAAGACATACGTCTTACACAGGGATATTTTGGCTTCAGGTAAGTGTGAACTGCCAAAGTTTAACTTTAGCCTATTAGTACTGGTTGAACTTTAATATTAGAACTCTAGACTGGGAAAAATGAAGGGCTTACTTCCTCCTTCTGGTACATGATACATTGCAACGAAAGAGAGAATATACCTAAAGCAATACATAATTAGTTAATACCAGAAAATAGTTCCTCTTTGTTAAAGTCATCAGCTTGTGTTGAGATCGTATGCAGTGCCCTCCTGGGGCATTGTTCTCTTAGCACTATTAATTGTAGCTGATGGTATTAATTGCCTTTTACATTTGTATGTCAAATGTGGTAAGAGCTATATTGCAAATGCAATTTCTTTGTGATCTTCATTTTCAGAAATAAGGTTGGGGAAGACTGAGAAGAAGAGGCTTAGAGACATACCAGCCCTGTGCGAGGAAAAGTCTCAAAAATCTCCCCAAGGAGACTTTGTAGCATTCATGTTCAAACTTTATAATAATAACGGAGTTTACTTTAATATTTTATGGAAGGATTATTTTAATTGGATCAGAATTCTGCCTTAAGTCTTCATTAAAAAGACATCTGCCCCTTCCCACACAGAATTCTCCCCATGGAGCTGTAGATGCTGCTGATTTTGTCTTAGGGATAATAAAGCATCAGATGTGCTCATGGACAGGACTCATTTCACATGTATCAAAATAGCAGCATGTTTGCTGTGTGAATTAAGTCTGTCTTATACAGCAGTTGGGAGGGGAGCACAAGTTCCCATATTTAGCCCCAGATGCGACTTCGTTTGATGGCATATGCTCCAGCGTTTACAATCTAGTTCTGTAAGCCTAGCCTGTAGCATAAAGTCTGTCACAGGGCTGTGGTCTGTGTCTCCAAAATATATGTTGTTATAGCTCAGGAGTCTATAAATGCAAAAGTCAGAAAGTTCTAGTGCAATCATTTTCCATTATCTCTTTTACAACCCAGGCAAGAAAACCCACTATGATTTATCCTGGGTCCTGTAAACACAGAGCCTGCCAAGGATGTGCCTGAGAGGTCTTACTTGCAGCCACTCTACCCTGGTCTGCATAGGACACAGGGTGAACATTGCATAAACATGTAGAAAATTGCCTAGGTAATTACTGAAGTTCCTCACTGCCTTGCACCTTCTGCTGTCATTTATAGATACATAGAGTAAGTCCTGAGAGGGTTTATATGAGACAAACAGGATACCCTGCAAAAACCCTAGTGCATTCAACCATGCAAAGGGGAGAGGTAGACCCTTCTCATCCATCTTTTGCTTGTGCTTGGCAATGTGGGTATTTGTTCCATGCAAATAGACAAAAAACAGCAGGGCAGCAAGTGGAGTCTGTGAATGTAAACCGTGGGTTTATCAAAATGAAAATCTATTCACTACCTTTACTTGGATTTGTACTGGCCTTTTTGCTCTTTAGGTGAAAAATCAACAAAGTCTTAACAATCTTAGATCAAACTGTAGACCTCCTTCAAGTTATGCTGCTATATTAGGATGTTTGATGCCAAATTTGGAGCAGTAATCAGTGATTTCCAAGTCGTAATTAGAACAGCTCAACTGGCAAAAATACCAATTTGAGCACCCACATTCCAAAAATGAGCTTTCTTCGTTATTAAAATAATATAGGAAACCTTAGTCACTGCTCAAAAATCTGGGTAAGCAGAATTGTATCTTTATAGTCATGGGCTTGAGCATCATGAAAGTTTAGAACTTATAATGCAATGCAACATTTAAAACTCACTCTGTTATCTTGAATTCACATATTTCCTTGCTTTTAAGATTGTTGGTAGTATCTCTGTTGGACTGAAAGACCCCAGGGGCACAATGGTTGCTCTGTGACAATTTCAATCTAAGACTTCATCTGAAATGGTCACAACAGACAAGGGAAAAAAACACAGAAAGTTGGAGCAGTTTGTTCTCACGTGACACAGAAACAGATACTGGAAAACTGAGATGGGGTAACACAGATATTTATCCAACAAGCAGCACAACCTGGAAATTAAAAACAGGGAAGGGAAGGGAAGGGAAGGGAAGGGATAAGTGTAATCATTAATTTCTAGTTGCCAGCCCAAAGATACGATGCTGAAAAGGCGAACCGAATTCCTGCCTGATGGGAAGGGAAGGGAAGGGAAGGGAAGGGAAGGGAAGGGAAGGGAAGGGAAGGGAAGGGAAGGGAAGGGAAGGGAAGGACAAAGAGGGAAGGGAAGGACAAAGAGGGAAGGGAAGGACAAAGAAAGAAATAGCAAGAGTAAGCAAGCCTGAAGCAATGAGAAAGATAAACTCAGAGGCAGACAGTTAAACTCATTTAGCAGCCAAAGAATCCAAGGATACCAACTCTCTGTTATCAGTATGAGCTGTGCTTCAGGCAAAACTTCCTTGGTGCATTATTGACCTTTAAAATTGTATCCTACTCCCAGATATTGCTCCATGCTGCTATCTTTTATTATACTTGGCTTTCTTACAGCAGTTGTTTATCAGTCTGTGTTTCTGTGTTTACCTTAAGCCTTTCAGAAGCAATTATATAGAGGATGGGCACAAGCCAAAGTTATAGGTATAACACAAAGCAGAAGAGAGTCTAACAAAGCTCAGGATGAAGGAAAAAAATGGGGAAGGAAGTAGAGCTGAAAGAAGTAGAAAGTAGTATAAATTATATAGAAGAATCCTTTCACTTCTCATTTGTTTAGAAAGCAAGTTAGGATTTGAGAGCAATGCAGCAAAAAATATAGGAAAGATACAAAAATGACCACCCTTGATCAGAGCAGATGTCAGACACACAATCTGTGAGTAAAATTATACTGAGAGATGCTGATTCCGCAAGACCAGAAATGACCCTTTGCTACACTAAGACCCCAATTTCACTGGGAGAAGCTGCCTAAATGCTGTCTTTAGTGCAAAATGGATGGGCTCATAGATGGCAAAAGGAATCATCCTACTGCAGCCAAGCAGGGTTTCCATGTGATTTCAGATACTGCTGATGAATAGGGTATAGCTTAGTCTCCTATATCTTCTCTGTTTTGCCTTGATTATTACAGTAGATACAAACAGAATACAGTTTCTTCCTAGATGTGATGTTCTTCAAAGTATTCTCTTTCTGGGAGCATTCCCAGGACATAGAATCATAGAATGGTTAGGGTTGGAAAAGCCCTTAAGGTCTTCCAGTTCCACCCCCCCTGCCATGAGCAGGGACACCACACACTAAACTATGTCGCCCAAGGGTCTGTCCAATCTGGCCTTGAAAATATAGCTATCCACATATAAACTTCATTGCTGCTTTTTCTCCTAACATTAGCTTACAGTTTTCTCCTAATCTTTAATTAGAAAAAAACCCCTGTGTCATTATATGAATGGTTCAAGCAATAGATCCATAAATGACACCAAGGGAGAGAGAGTTCTACACTGCTTTCCAGGGTCCTTTGCACTGCTTTGTGAGGTAGAAAAATACTGTGAAAAATAATAATATAAAATAGTATAAAATAAAATAAAATAGTATAAAATAAAA
>NW_009944958.1:99306-110239 GCF_000696875.1 Nestor notabilis | reverse complement strand
TGTCCAAAGCCCCTCTCCAGGTTTCTTGTCGTCCCCCTTATCGATCCTCACCATGAGCAACGCAGGGAACCGGAGGTGCAAGTACCACTCTCTGCTGCTTTAAGTGGGACTTTTCTTGAATCCTGTAAGGAAAAGTCAAGTCTCCTCCACAACCAGAGACCCCTTCTTCTTCCTGCCCCAGGAAACCATGGTATAACTTGAAACCGATTAATAATACACAAAGGGATGATGTGGTTGGGCAAAGTGCGGCGCTTTCCTCGGCTAGCTCGTGTTAGGCTTTTATTAAGCTGCGATCTAAAGCAAAGGAGAGGGAGTGATTTTATAGCCTGCAGCATCTTGTTTGCAGATTATTTTCCAAAGATGCTCCGTAGAATCTCAATTGCCTGCGATGAGAAATCCTGGCAGGTGCTGCCTTGAATGGAGGAGGTTGAACAAGTTGGTGCAGTTGCTCCTGGCATCGCTCGTGCGGGCAGGACTCAAGCTGCTGCTTGGTCCCACACTCTGATTCGGTGCAATATGGGCTTTCCATGGGTTGGAGATGGGGTTGGGGAGATGCTGTCAGGGTGGAAAGAGGGCTTGGAAGGGCAAGGAATGCTGGAAGACTGAGACAAAGCCCCCTGCTTGTGCTGTTCCCGTGCCTGCAGCTCCCTCGATCCAGATGTTTTAGTGGAAGAACAGATGTTCAGCCCTGCGTGTCCAGGTTTCGATGGCATCGCTCATTAGCAGGGAGCTGGAGGTTGGATGAGGGACAAAGAAACAGCCCGTGTGTCAGATGGCAGAGAAGGGCAAAAGGAAAGGGAAAACTAAAGGAGAAGCGGAGCAGCGTGGTGACTTGCCCAAAGTCACACTGCAGCACCCTGCTGCTCGCTTGTGCTATTTGAAGTAAGAGCATCTTTTCCCTCCCCCATGGGGATGTACTGAGGACAGGTCATGGATTTTGGTGTATTTTCTAGCTGCTGTGGCCAAAACAGCTGCATTCCCTCATGTACAGCAGGAAAAAGGGGGGAAAAGGAAGTTAGGCACAGGTTTGGCTTTAAGAACATACTTTGTGATGCTCTGAACCCTCCACGATCCCTTTGAGCCCCCTTAAGCGCCAGCTGATGGAGGTGCAGCCAGACTCCTGCCATCAAGCAGAAGCTCCCCAAGAGCCACACAGCCCAATCAGCAGGAGAGGAACAATCGAGGCGCTGGCGGTCTCGGAGCTCTTCTGCTGATGAAGAAGAGCAGGGTCCAGACAGATTTGGAATAAGAAATCAGCTGCTGAGGAGGAATACCTAGTGACCTAGCTGGGAAAAGGAGACAAAAAGTTCTCATCTGTTCCTCGTGTGTCTTTTCAGAGCATCTTCAATCATAGCCTGCATCATCTTCATCAGAGGGAAGGTGGTAATCAAGGCAGCTGGCTGGGGATGATGCTCTTTTTATATGCTGTTCTTTTTGGGGTAGTCATGAGAATAGATCTGGAGTGTGGGGAATGTATTTTGGATGTGTTTGGCTTTTTTTTTTTTGGAGTCTTTTTTTAGGCACTTAGGAGTTAGTTCACATTGTGCTAAGGACAGGGATTGAGATGCTCTTGCACAGGGAGCTAACGAAAGACAAATGCAATGTAGCCTCTTCTTTATTTCTTTTCCTCCTGCCTTCTTTCTTTGTAGTGGTAAAGATGATAGCATTTCATGCAGTCAATTGAGGCTATTGAGTTGTTTTGCCACTAAAGTTCTGCAGCATTGACTGGATAGATTCACAATGTCCCCTCGGAATAACATCCCTTTTAACAATGCGCCATCAAGGGAGAGCTGCGCAGGCTTTCCAAGGTTTTCCACTGTTGGATTTCTTTCTCCTTCTTTCCACTCCATGCACTGGAAGCAGACCTGAAGCAAGCTCCAAGGGAAGCGGGAAGCCCCTGGCTGTGGGAATTGGTTGTCCCTGTGCCCTGCTTTATGGCAAATCCAGCTTGGGTTTGGGATGTGTGGGATGCTTTTCAGGTCCCTGCTGGCACCATCACACCAGCGTGCTTGGCTCCTCCAGGACCTACTTGAGAGGTAGCTTGGTCCTTATGGCAACATTAGGGGATAAAAGGAATACAAAGGATAAAAGCTTTGGAGGGAAAGCATACAACTAAAGAAACCTTGTTTTCTCTGAATTCCTGTGATTTCCCCTCTCTCTGTGTGTGCTCGCCCTCATTTTCTGCTTGCTCTTGTCTTCTGCCCCTCGAGGAGAAATCTTTGCTTGAATGGAGCAGCAAAGGGACGTGTCAGGTCCTTAATTCATGGCCTGAAACCTCATCATGGTCCTTACATGCTGTGAATCAGTGGTGGTGCTGGTCTTTGCTCCCTATATGCAATGAAAATGAGATTTCCTGCAAGAGAGATGAGTGGCTTTGCTGTGCATCTCCTGGTGTAGTCCCTGTGACTGTCACTGCTCTTAGGCATGAGGAGTCTTGGGATTCTTCATCAGGGACTGTAGCCATAGAACAAGGGGTGATGGGCTTAATTTGAAACAGGGGAAGTTCAGGTTAGACCTAAGGCAGAAGCTCTTCCCTGTGAGGGTGCTGAGGCGCTGGCCCAGGGTGCCCAGAGAAGCTGTGGCTGCCCCATCCCTGGCAGTGTTCAAGGCCAGGTTGGACACAGGGGCTTGGAGCAACCTGCTCTAGTGGAAGGTGTCCCTGCCCGTGCAGGGGGTTGGAATTGAATAATCTTAAAGCCCTTCCAACCCAAACCATTCTATGATTCTATGTGTGGTCACCCGGATGGTTTTAGGTGGGGCTGGGTTGGCTGGGCAGACCCCAGTGGGTTGAATGTCTTGGGATATAATCAATGCCTTGGTGTGAGATGACTTGCAGCCCAAAAAGGCCTCAGGACATGTCACCCATGGCAAGCACCAGCCCCCTGGGCTGCTTGTGCTGTTCAGTGGGGTGGATCTGCCATGCCCATCACTGAAGCATCTCCCCACTGTGTTGTGCCTCCTACCAACCCATCCGTAACGCAGCTCTCCCCGGGTGTCCTTCCTGCATTAGCCCTGCTGCTGCTCAGGCTGTGGTTGTGAGACTGATACAACTGATCTTCCCAAATTCCAGCTTGTTTTAACCTTCACTCCTCTCTTTCCTGGCTCTTTTGGTGTGTGCTCTTTGAATAACTGTAACCCATCTGATAATGTTGTTATAAATTAATGATCTGTTTACAACCTTAACTCTGTTTTAATGAAGACTTTTTTTTTTGTTGAGGGAAATAAAAGCTCCTGTAATTATACCTTGTAACGGCAGGATTTTATAGCCGGTGAACTCATCCAACAAGCAATTTCGATTAGTTTATCCAGGCAAATATTCTGGTGTTGATTTCACATATGTATATAGCTAAAAACCCTACACAGCTCCTGTGAGCAGCAGAAATAATTATCCCTGCAGCCCTGTGTGCCTGTGTCTCGAGAGCAAAGTGAGGATGTCTAAGAAAGGTTGAATACATCCTCCTGCCTTTCCCTTGGTAGGAGCATTAATAGTATCTTTCATGTGAATAGCTTCCTATTTTCCCCAAACTTGTATCTTGGAGATAAATGTGTCTTTCTATCAGATTTTATTGAAATGGCTTATAAGGTTTAGAAATCACTAGGGATGGGGAAAGGAAGCAGCCAGGCAGGCGCTGCTGCTGTGTAAGCCTCATTTCCTCAGGAAACCAGGCTGCAAATACTTTGGGTACCATTAAAAAGTTGGAGCTGCTGGTGATTGTTATTTAGGGGTAAAGCTTCTGAGATACTTGGAAGCTCTTTTCCAAGTGCTTAGTTCAGTCTGCATGTTCCAAAGCAAAGGAATTGGACAAATTCCTGCATTTCCAAGGAACTCAACAGCCAACCTTTTGAGCACATCGCAATGTTTAGCTGTTTCTTTTGGTACACATGTGGAGGTGGATCCACCAGGTCCTTCTGAAGATGTTGGCCAGGTACAGCCCCTCGTACCTTCATTTCATTTTGCTGGGGACCCCCAGTTGTCCTGAGGTTCACCAACACACCTTCATTTTCCAGTAGCTGATGATGAACCTGAACATGTGTGGTGAGGACAAAGATGGAAGCAATGGGCTGGGGTTTGGGAGACCTCAGTTTTGCGTGGCCCTCAATGCTGTGCTTTCTGCAAAGCTGCAGAGATGGTTGCAGTTGTGTGTGTACTCTTGGGAGCGTCTGTTGCTTTGTGTCCAGAAATGCCTATGGGATTGGGAAAATCAGCTTAGTCTTCCATGGGGGTGTTACTATAGGAGTGTGCAAGGATGGTGACTCCACCATCTGAGGAGCCTTCCTTCTCCTCTCTATGAGCCACCCAGTCTTTTATGTGCCTGGAATTTCCCCCCTAAGCAACCACTCCCTCCTCCCTGTGCTGCTGAGCTGGGAAGTTGCAGGGTTCCTGGCTGCCCTGGACCAGCTCATTGACATCAGGGATTGCACTTCCCCTGTTCACAGCGCTCCCATCTCCTGTTCTTCACTCCCCATGCCCCCTTTGTGCTCAGGTTAGATTTGCAACTTGAAAAATAACTTGTCCTGGGTATGAAATATGAATTTTGCCTTATGAAAGCATGGGGGAATCAGTGCCATTCTGTACCCACAGTCACTTCATTCCAATAGGCAACCTGGTGATGGAACCTACTTGGTGTTTCTTTGTGGACCTCCTCCTCCGCTGCAACATAGAGAAAGAAATGAGTTTCTTGGAGATTTTGCTGCTTTTATTTGGGCTTTTTGTGTGTGTGGTAGGAGCCTGGTTCTGCCTTGTGGATTCTCCCTCTTACCACGTTAGCAGTAACAAGAGCAGAAGAATGATGGGAGCAGGGACGTGCTCTCCTCAGCGCATCGAGCCGCTTCCTTGCCTTGCAATCAATTCCTTCAATTCCAGCCCCCTGTTGTGACAACAAAAAGTTGTGCAAAAGCATTTCCCGCCCCTAAAAATCCATTACTGTCCCTGTCCCTGTCCTTTTCTCATGGTTGCCTTTATTATTTATTTGATCTTCTTGTGCTGGCTTCAGTGGGGCTCTTTTCCATGCTGATTACAAGCAGTTATCAGAGAAATACTTTGTCAAATGTTACCTGAAGCAGCAGGACTTAACATTTATCAGTGTTTGAACAGGTATGAAATAGGCTCCTGGCCACAGACTGGGGTGATGTCCTTCCCTGTGTCCTTGTGATGGGCAGGAGGGATCATCAAATTGAAGATACCGAGTGCAGATGGAGGAGTCAGGGTTTGGATCAGCCCTTGGAGGGGGGTAATGGCCCCAGATGCTGAACCAGCACCAGGCATAGGGATGGCCTCAGTGCTTTAAGCTCCTTTTAGACCCATCACCCCATTTTGAAGTTCTTTCCCTGCTTCAGGCAGTGTTTTTTCTATGGTTTTCTTTTACTTATTTAGTTTTCCATTCCCAAACGGACTGAACCTGGGCAGGGGAGCAGGAACATCCTGGGAAATCTATGTCTTCATTTCCTCTCTCCCTTCCCTCACCCACCCCTTTGTATCTCCGCCAGGGATCTGCATAAAGCAGCTCTTCCACATATCATTTATTCATCGCATTTTAGCGCGCGAGGCTCTGCCTTGCGATGGAGATGTCATTTGCAAAATAATAAGGTCCCACTTGCTGCCAGAAGAGCACCCCCAACACTTTCCCCAAGAGGTCATTCCCTCTAAATCACAAATCTCTTTAACCATCACCTCGTGGGGCTACATGAGCCCAGCATTTAGATTAATTCCAGGTCTTCTTCCTCGTCGCCTCCTTTGCTTTTCATTTTTAAGGTACACACAAACCATTCAGCTCTCTTGACTGTCGGATCTCGATTCCTAATTGGGTTGCATCAGAGGAGCTCTTTGCTTTCAGCTGCTGAGGTTTGTGCATTGTGGAGGGACGTAAGTCACAGATATCATCAGATAATTAAGCTGGTATTAGGTGTCGGGAAGCGGCGCTTCCCTTTTTGATCCCCTCCTGTGCATACATGGCATCGAACACACAATGAGGGAGGGCAGAGGTGGAGGCTTTGATGCTACCAAGGGCTTTATTTTCTTTTATGGGGTCTTTCCTGCCACAGGTCACAGTGAAAACTATGGGGTAGAGCAGGGCACTGGTGTTTTGGTGTGCCAACAGGTATTTTGGGTGACCAGCAGGACACAGTGTAGACCCTCGTGGAGGGCACCCATGGGAACCACTTCTAAGCATGAGACCACGGATCCAGTTTTTGGCTCCGATTTGGCTCAGCCCTGCAGTGGCCAAGGGAGTGATGCTGGCTTGCACTGCTGCTGGATCATAGAATCCCAGCCTGGTTTGAGTTGGAAGAGCCCCTAAAGCTCCTCCAGTTCCAACCCCCCGCCACGGGCAGGGACACTTTCCACTAGAGCAGGTTGCTCCAAGCCCCTGTGTCCAACCTGGCCTTGAACACTGCCAGGGATGGGGCAGCCACAGTTTCCTTGATCCCTCCCTATATTTACAGCCCATCCGGGAATGATGCGTTTATGGGACATCTCCTTTGAGCCCACCCCATTACCCTCATTGGACTTTGCTCCCTGTATCTGCCCCGAAAACCACCTGAGGCTGAGTCAGCAGCATCCCAGGAGCTGCTCACGTGGCTGCTCTTATAGAGGGGAAATTATTAATAACCCAAGGTGTAATTATATGTCTTAAACCTTGCCCAGGCTCCAGCGACATCTTTCCAGAGGAGGGAGGAGGCTTTCAGGGAGACACCTTGCTGTTTAATAAATAAAAGAAGAGCTTCATAAAGTGTCTGGCAAGCACATTCCTCACATAGAAATGTTACGGAATAACACGGGATGAATAATAGAAAAGGTTATTGAAAAATTCATAATTTCCAAGCACCGGTGAAGGCCAGGCTTCCATTGGCGTTTATTTGCCTGTAGAAAAGTGATTAAAATATATATTATTGTCCTGTCTATAGGAAAATGTATTATTAAGTGGCTACTAGCATGACATTTGAAAAATCCATTTCATTCCATTTAGTGGTGGCGGTGGGAGGGGAAGGGGGGGGTCTTTCTCCTGCTTTTGTGCAGGGAAGGTTTTTGCAGGCATTTTAGGCAGGCCTTCAGAAAAGCAGCAATAAAATACAAAGGGGGAAGGTTTAATTATGGCCCCTTGGCTCTCAGCAGTGCTGTTCGTGCTCCGTTTTCATGCCTTTTACGTTCAAACTGAAATGAGATTCCTTCACCTTTATTTATGGTTTTAATTGCCAAGAAAGGGAACTGAGGATGGATAGGTGGTGGGTTTGAGCTGCACAGGGGGACAAGAGGGTTTTCTCTGTGGGCCTCATGGATGATGGACATGGTTTGGGGGGCTTTTGAGGGGCTTTATGGCTCTGGACATCAGGTCAACCTTGAGAGGCGTGGAGGCAGATGGGACTAAGGTTGTGCTGATGGAACTGGTGGCATATTCAGGTTGTCACTGTGGTTTCATCCCTCTTGGGTTTCGGGTGCTTTGCACCCAAGTGTTATAACAGGGAGTCCACGTCCTGAGCGCTGACTTGGGAAGCTGGAGGGTTTGAGGGGCTTTAGGAGATGCTGGGTGCATTTGTTGGCCTTGATCCTTCTCCTGAGCCATCCAGGCAGCCCAGTTGAGCAAAGCGGGCTGGGAACTTGAGCCAGAAAGTTTTCTTGACCAAATGCCAGGATTTTGGTTAAAATGCCAAAAGGATCAGCCTGAATTATTCCCCTCGTCTTGTTACTTTGAGGATGGGTGGCTGCGATGGGTCAAACCGGTATGTGAATATCTTGCACCCATGGGATCCAGTTCCCATAGAACTCTGTGGAAAAAACTATTTCCATAGGTGAAAGATACAGGTCATCCAACAGATGGGTTTGGGAAGTTTTTGTCCATGAGGAGCCCCATGTGATAGGCAGTTTGGGCAGGAAAGTTGTCACGCATAGCCAGGAGCCCCTTAATCCCCAGGGAATGCGTTTTATATGCTGCCTGTGTACACTGAATTTATCTGGGGATTAAAAAGGGAAGAACCAGACCCCTTCTCTGTTAATGTCAGCAGGGATGTGTTATTTCACGTTAGCCTGCATCTATCAGAAGACAGGTGGAAGCTTTTCTTCCCCCCCATCATGCCTTAGATCTTGAGCTGAGTCTATATTTGCTGCGTTAATGACTCGGAGCCAATCTCCAGCTCCTCTTCAGTTTTATTCATAGATTCCATCTGGGACTGTCGGAAATAGAAAGGCAGAACCTGTAAAGAAGCCATGTGGCAGGAGAGGACATGAGGCAAAGAGCTGCTTCGAAAGAGAAAACAAGGGCTGGGATTGACTTAAACTATTCCCTAAGCTGGATTTGCCACTTATCTTCAATTAAAACTATTTTAAAGCCCCTTTTTTGGGGGTTTTAATGATTTTAAGGGAGGGTCCAAAATGGAGCAGTGCCAAAAAGCAGCTCACAAAGTGCTGCTGCCAGTCATCTCTTGGGGGTACCTCCATCCATCCCTTCCGTTACATGGAAAACCTCAGACCCTGCCTCTCAAATTAGATACCTGAAAGCACCTAAACCCGAGCAGCAGCATGTCTTCAAGGCAGCAGTGTTCATTGTGTAGAGCTCTTTAAATCTGCATGGCAAATCAGGTTGGGAGGACAGGAATATAGAGATCTCACTGCAAAGGAGAACTTAATGTACCCAGAAGCCGTTGATAGACTGCCTGATACCCGGCAGTCACAGCCGGATGGGCAGTCTCGTCCTCTCCTGCCTACAGAGAAAACATCTCTGAGCAGGAAAAGGGGCTTTGCCTGGGAAAAAGAGCAATATTCAGTGATGGAGGGGCCGGAATTCACCCTGGAATTGTGAAGGATGGGGGGATGAGGAGTGCGGGAATGCAGAGGGATGACGGCGTGGCAGCGGTGTGTGCGAGGCTCCGTGGGCAGCATGGTAAATCGCTGGACACAACTTCTGCAATCAGCTATCTCTCTTTCCTTATTTATTTTCCCTTTCTCACCACCCCCCACCCCCTTTTTACAACGTGGAGCTGAGCTTTCCTCTTCCTCCAGCTCTCCCTCCCCATTCCCAGTGCCCATCTTGGAGGATCTAAATTAAAATCTGTTATCATTTCCTGGATAATCCCTTTTGATGCCCTGAATACAGGCAGAATCTGTCCTGCTTCAACCTTGCATGTAAGTGCTGATAGCTTTTGAACAGCTAAATAGCTTTGTATATCTCATACAAATGTCTGTCTCATCCAGGAGCTGGCAAGCACCGTGCAGTCGGCTGGGGAAGCTTTATGAGTTACAAGTGGAATTACTTCGGAGAGATGCTAAAGAGGCCAAACCTTTCAGTACACGTTCCCTTGGCATCTTCTGTCTGGCAGGGATGGGCTTTGCATTGTCTTAACCTCACGGAGCAGCTAATTGGTGTCACGGTGCCTCTGCAATTTGTCAGCAGGGCTTTCCTGCACGCAACTCAATCTATGACTTGGAGCTTGCCTGGGGATACCAGTTTGGCCCAACTTGAGCTCCTGGGGAGCTTTGGGTTGAGAAGAACTTGTGCATGGACTTGGTTCATGGGCTTTGTGCAGTGCTGGGGCTGAAATAAGTGTTGGTTCGTCTGCCAGTCTCTACTCAATTCAGTTCTTATTCTCCCAGCAGAGCTGATGCTTGTGCTGGGGCTCCTGAGTTGCATCCACGACGTGTTTGGCTCTGTTACTGCCACTTGTCCCTTTCCTTGCTGGCTTTTCTTATTTGCTATGGGGTTGTAGATGACCCTCCCTCCTCTGCCTGCTTTCCCTGGGGAGCTGGTTTGTGTTCAGGGGCAGGGTGAGGAGCGTATTTAGCATTTAACCAGGCTGATGGCATCTTTGAGCCCCCTCTGAGGACCTGGTGAGATCTATCAGTGTCTGGTACCTGAGAAGCTGGTAATAGCATAGTAATGGTCCGATGGCTTGAGCTGATGTGGCAGGGTACAGCTGTGACCGAGAAGCATCTTTACAAGCTCTTAGCCCCAGGTGATGGGATATGAAAATGCAGCCCCCTGCTTGGGGAGCTGTGCTTAGCAGAGAGGCCTGAGGAGAAGAGATGAAAGGGGAAGGAACCAAAGGAAAAGAGAGGCAGGGCTAGATTTTGAGAAGAAAAACATAAACCAACCCCTTTTCAGGCACAATCCCTTCTCTCCCCCCCTGCTACCCTGTGCTGGGTAGCAAATGGAGCTGCATCTCATGGGCAAACTGTGGGAGCATTGGTCCTGGGTTGACCAGGGACATGCTGTGAGGGGAACAGGCTGTAGTGTGGATGGGAAGGGGAAGCTGTGCTTCTGCAGATGAGCAGCCTCACGTTTAGCTCGGGAAGAGGACAGGGCACAGGGATGCTGCCGGCGCCAGCTGCAGTCATTTCTCAGAGCTGCCTCTTGTGCAGGAGCTCATCTGCCAAACGGGCTGGAGAGCCTGCAAAGAGCAGCTAAGTGGACTTAACCTTCCACCTCTGTTTGTGCTTCCTCAACAAAAAACCCCAAACAAACTGATCTTGCTGAGCAAGGGCTTTATCTGCAGTGAGCTGCTGGTTCAGGCCAGGCAGCCCTGGCGCCTCCAAGCATCCCTAGGAAAGGGGATTCATCCCTGCTTGCTCCTGCTTTCTCTCCAGTGGCTCTGAAATCTCACATCTGTGCCAAAAGGAACTTCCCTGGGAGGGAAACCCAGAAGTTGGATGTAAGAGAGATGCTGGGGCTCGAGGGGAATTCCCAAAGCTGGTGTAGGAGGAAGGAGCTGACCTGGTGGTGTCAGACAGGAGCTGTTCCCTGAGTCTGGCTCATGGCATGGTTCTGTCCCAGGATGTGGCTCTGGTTGGCACCACTCTGCTTCCCTTCTACTCCCTTTGGGATGAGGATTTTCCCTTTCGCATAGATGCTGGTGGCAGGGGACATGGGCACGTAGCGATGACAGGACAAGGGGAATGGCTTTAACCTGCCAGAGGAGAGATTGAGATGAGCTCTGAGGCAGAAGT
>NW_009944958.1:98103-99227 GCF_000696875.1 Nestor notabilis | reverse complement strand
TGGTCGTCTTGCTAGTGAACATGGTGGTTGATTATTTCCAGGCTTAGGGATCAAACCTGGTTGTTGTCATGTTGGCAGAGGGCATAAATTCCTTGTTTGGAGTGTGAGGGTGCTGGGGGCAGAGATTTGAAGCTTGGACCCCAAAATGGGCAGCCTCCTGATGTCACTGTGTTTAAGGGACTGATGCTGTTGCATTGGACACCGATATGCCAAGTTGCTTCTGTCCTGTGCGTCCTCAGGGCCACCTGATTTACTCCCCACTTCCCATTCCCCTGTGCTGAATCCCGAAGAAAAGAAAAAGCACTTTCCCCCCCACCTTTAATGAACTCAGCATTAATCACTTGTGCCAAATCCTTGTGCTCCCCAGCTAAGGAAATCAAAGAGGGCTCCCCAGGGAGAGCCTGGGAGTCACCACTCATCCATTAACATGGTAATTCTGGATCTTTCACCCAGGCATTTGTCGCCTCTTGCCCTTGTGCACTCGTTAGTGGTTTGGCCTTTACATTAATTCTAGACAAAACCCACAAGCCAACCACAAACCCAACCCTTTTCAGCCTCCTTCCCTTCTCCCTCCTCATTCCGAGAGATGCTAAGCTGCATCCAGGCCATTATTTGGCTTCAGTAATGGAAATGAAGCTCCTGTTGCTCCAGAGACGACTCCTTTTCTCCTGGGACCTGAGAAAACCAATCCCCCAAAAGTGACTCGAGAGCATTTTGCTCGAATCCAAGTGGTAATTTCAGGTCGCTCATTATTCATGGGCTTGGACTAGTTTCTTGCTTGCGAGGTTTCAGCGGGCTGCTGGGAAATCAGACGAAAACTTGCAGATCCCAAGGGATTTGCAAAGGTTGGTGGTGGTGTGCTGAATGCAGGAGGTCAGGGCTGGCTGCTGTTTGCTGCTCCCCCTGTTTTAAGCAGTTAGTTAGCAGGGGAGTGTGCTGAAGGAGGGAGCTTTTATTAGGCAGCTGGAGAAGGTGGACGGATGCAGCATCCCTTCATGAGAGCTCAATCAGACCTGGGGTTTTGGCATAAAAGCTGCTTTTTCCAGCTGCCTCAGCTGCTCTAATGAAAGATCTCACCTCTCCCGCCAACCTTGCTGCTTCATCAGTGCTGTGCTGGGAATGCT
>NW_009944958.1:95526-98087 GCF_000696875.1 Nestor notabilis | reverse complement strand
ATGAGGAGTTAGTGAAATGCTCTGGGGCAGGCTGGGAGAGGAGACGATGCCCTCACAGGCAGCAGCTGAAGTGATGCTGCTTGGATGAAGAAATCACAGAATCCAAGACTGGTTTGGGTTGAAGGGACCTTAAAGCTCATCCAGTTCCAACCCCCTGCAAGAGGCAGGGACACCTTCCACTAGAGCAGGTTGCTCCAAACTTGGCCAGTTTCCCCATGCCTCAGTTTCCCCATTAGTAAAATAAGAGCAAGGAAATCTCCTCCCTGGTGAGATGCATATGGAAAACACTACAGGATGGTTACAGATTGCTGTGGTGGCAGCGGGGATGAAAACAGGCGTGGGCTTAAAACACTGGGAATTAGTGGTGGCGTGGGTTTGGTGAGGGATCTGGTTTGCCTTTTCCAGTGTAGCTGTTCACTTAAGTGGTTCCTTACAACAGACCTCACTCAGTGCTGGGGCTGTGCTGAAGCAGGAGGGTGCTGGGTTGAGCTCACAGCTCTTTCAGACAGGGACTCTCTCATCTCTCAAGCACGAGCACAATTAAATACACCCTAACGACGTGTCAGGCGGCGCAGGACTGCGAGCGCGGCAGCAGCATCTCCCTGCAGAGCCTGCCATGGAGAATGCAATGAATAATCACACCCGTCCTCCTCTCCCCGCATGGAAACATTCTGATAAATAAATAAAAGAAATGACATTTTTTCATTTCATTAGATTTTTCCTCCTTTCCTCCCCCCTCCCCTTCTCCTCTTTCTATTTGTCATCAAAGCTCTCCCTCTGGTGAGCAATTTTCATGCAGCGTGGCACTTAGCAGCTCCGAGGAGAGGATCTGTTGTAGTTGATGTGTTGCTCATCTTCTCATTTTCCAGGATGAAAGGGACTGGCAATTCTCCTCCGTGGACTGGTTTCTGCTTGCCATGATCTTCCTGCCCACCATGTTCTCTTGGAGCATTTGTATCCATGAGCTTCTCCCTGGCTGATAGACTCCTAGAATGGTTTGGGTTGGAAAGGACTTTAAGCTCATCCAGTTCCAACCCCCTGCCATGGGCAGGGACACCTCACACTAGAGCAGGTTGCTCCAAGCCCCTTTGTCCAACCTGGCCTTGAACACTGCCAGGGATGAAGCATTTACACTCATTAAGAGAGCGAAGGAAACCATAGGTGCTTGTATCTACTAGGTGTTAAAAGAGGTCCATGTAGTGGGTATTGGTGTAGGGATGGATGTAGAAGAGTGGGAGCTAAGGAGAGGTGCACAGTGGTGATGCCACAGGCATCCCGCAGGAACCAGGATGAATGGCTCCAGCATCCTTCAAGCAAACTGTGTCTCAGGGCACTTTCTAGAGTTCAATGACACAAGACGGTGGGTAATAGATGGTGTAAATCGCCAGGAAAGAGCCGCACAAAGGTATGGCAGGAGGAATAAATTCAGACCTTCCATCACAAAGCTAATAATGGGGCCAGGGGGAGTGAGGAGGTGGAGGCAAGGGAGAGGATATTTATTCTCAGATGAGGTATGAAAGAAGTGAAGAATCAATGACTAGAACATAAAGCACCTCATGCGGATCACTAATATATACACAGCCCTTGGCAAGTGCTGAGGGGTGCTAAGGGTGCCCTCAGATCTTCAGCCACTGTTTAAAGTGATGCAGCGTGTGCCTGGCTCATGGCACTGGGCTCCTGTGCTGAGGTTTCTCCCTTTGCAGGTCTTTGGTTTGGGTTGGTTTCTTTCAGAAGTGCTGAGAGCTTTTGAAATAAGCCTCCTTAAGCTGGGTCCAGTTTCCCACCCCTTAGTTGGTTTTCCAAGGCCAGGCTTGCCATCTCATCCAGCAGATGCTGAGAACCACACGTAGACAACTGAGTTTAACCCCAAACCTCCAGAAGGAGGACAGTGTCATGCATCAGGCTGGTAATGGGATGTTAAATCAGAATCTCAGACTGGTTTGGGTTGAAGGGACCTTAAAGCTGTTACTCCTCATCCCATCCCTACATCTCTTGTCCAAAGCCCTTTGCTTTTGCAGCCCCTTTAGGCACTGGAGCTGCTCTAAGGTCTCCCCTTAAGGAGCCTTCTCTTCTCCAACCTGACCTAGCCCAGCTCTCTCAGTCTGTCACCAGAGCAGAGCTGTTCCAGCCCTTGCAGCATCTTCATCTCCCTCCTCCAGAAAGGTGAATTTTGACACCATAACTGAGATAGCAGCATCATTACATTGACTCTTTGGAGCCTAAATCACTTGGGCAAGCAAGGCATGAACATTTCCCTCCCTGCGAGGATGTCAGCAGTTGTAATTCAGGTGATTCATTCAAGGTCGTATAGTGGAGCAGCATCTTTTCCATGCCTGCTAGTATCAGGGAGGGGGTGAGAGGAAGGGGAAGAGGGGAGGAAGATCCCTCATGTGCCTTGTTCGACAAGTTTGCAAACCAGGAGCAGCTTTGCCAGTGTCCTCACATCCCTGGATGTGTTGGGGACCATCTCTGCTGCTCCCCAGGTCCCCACTCGCCCCCTCTGATAAGGTAATGAGATGCAAGTCTTTGGTGTGTTTGACAAGCTGCTGTCCTACAGCGCG
>NW_009944958.1:82011-95496 GCF_000696875.1 Nestor notabilis | reverse complement strand
GGGAGCCGCCAGTGCTCAGAGGCTGGGAGAGGAGATTAATTAATGCTAAAAGACACAGTTTGATGTGGCAATGAAATCTCGATTAGAATAATCTCTAATTATCTTGTAGCACAAGTGCCGCGGCTCTCCCAGGTGTCTGCCCCAGCTTGAAAGTGTTATTTGTCAGCATCAAAGACAGAGAAAAGCCAGTGCAGGGGGTGCACGTGTGATCCCTTGGGATGGGGAGCCTGTCTTCTGCCAGGCTTGTTCCTTAATCATATAGTCATAGAATGGGTTGGGTTAGAAAGGATCTTAAGATCATAAAGTTCCAACCCCCTGCCACAGGCAGGGCCACCTTCCACTAGAGCAGGTTGCTCCAAGCCCCTGTGTCCAACCTGCCCTTGAACACTGCCAGGGATGGGGCAGCCACAGCTTCTCTGGGCACCCTGTGCCAGCACCTCAGCACCCTCACAGGGAAGAGCTTCTGCCTTAGATCTAACCTGAACTTCCCCTGTTTCAGTTTGAACCCATCATTCCTTGTCCTGTTCCTACAGTCCCTGATGCAGAGTCCCTCTCCAGCATCCTTGTAGCCCCCTTCAGATATCGGAAGGCTGCTCTGAGGTCTCCACCTTAATGGGTATATCCATCTGCTTCCATGGACCCTATCCATGCCCACTGTCCCAAATCAGGGCAATAAGTGGGATTTGGGGTCTTGAGTGTAATTGTTGGAGCACAGGGAGCCAGTGTGAGCTCCGTGCAGGTGGTTTGTGGTGCTTCCACTTTGCCATTCCAAAGTGTGTCGTTCAAACGCCTGGTGCTCGATGGCTTGATTTATTTCTGAGGGGTTTTACACAAAATCAACTCATTCCCAGGGAGAAGTTTAGTCTTGACAAAATGCCACTTTGCCCAGGAAAGCCATTTCCATCAGCAGGCTGCTTGTTGCTTTATTGCCTGTCCTCCAGGCTCAGAGAGCTTTAAAGTCCTCATCTCCCATCCTCTCTTCTATTCCTATGTCTTTGCTGTGAAACTGTGATCTCTCCCTTTCTAGAAGGACCTGGTGGCCTTTCGGAGAGGCCCCTAGGCATGGGGCTGGACAGTTGTGCTGTGTGCTGCATAGGAGATAGGCACGTTAGCCTCTCTAGGAGCAGGAATAATTGGCTGCTCTGCTTGGTGAGTGTTGTAACAGGGTCTGTGCTGCTCCAAGTTGTATTTATCTACTTAAAATGGTCTCAGGAGAGGAAGCATCTTGGTTTGGAAGTCGTTGCCCTTGTGCCATGCTGCAGATGCAGGAGGCATCCTTTAGCCGTCATCATCCTTCAGCCCTGTGAAGCCTGGGTGGGTTTTCCTCCTCCAAGGGCACTGTAGTAGGATGGGGGAAGCAGGGTCCACCACAGAGCCTGGGATGGGGACAGGGCACAGCGTGTTGCTGGCTGTCATGGCCTGTTGTGTATCGTTGGTCAGAGCATCGCTGTGCTTGCTAAGATGCAAAAGAGTGGGGGGAAAGCAGCTTTCCTGAAACCCTCCCCCTACCTTCACCCTGATGGATGATGGAAAATCCCCCTCTGGTCCCCCACTGATGCCTCTCTGCTGTGAGAGGGAAGCTTAAGCACCCCCCAAAGCAAAGCCACTGCATCCCACCCTTTAACTTCTGCATCTATGGCGGGGAGAGAGGGAGAAAAAGCAACACAAACCACCCCAAAAAAGTCCCCGTGTGGGTTGTTTTGAATAACAGATCTGTTTGCAAATGAGCTTGGGTAAAAAAGGGCATGCTTGGTAAATCCTATTTCACTTCACCAATGAGCTGAGAAACTCTTGGATAATGGGTTATGAGTTGTAGATCTGTTTGATTGCATTGTTGCAAAGTGGGAATTGTTTTGCAACATAGATTCTTAATCACTGAGGCATCTGTGATTGAATGCGTCGAAAATTGGTGGGAATTGAAAGTTAACTATAGTGCAGACGGCTTATTCTTGTGTATAATTACAAATAAATTCTAATAACTCTTCCTAGAAAAGGCTGCCAAGAGGAAATTTCCAACCTTGTCCTCTCCTCAGCCCCCCCTTCTCCGAAAGCACAAATGCTCCCCCCTCTCCCTTTCTGAGCCTTTTCTTTTCCAGCCTGTAGAGCTGGGAAATACAAATCCAATCTCTGCATGTCACTCCCTGCATCATCAGCTGCAAACTATCTAACTTGCAAATAGTTCCTGTCATAACACCCGGGGATGAGAGCTGCAGAAGAAGCTGGAGGAGGTCGTTGCTTGTGTAATTGCACAGTGGGGTAAGGTGCAAGAGTAAAATCATAGAATCATTGAATCAGCCAGGTTGGAAAAGACCTTTAGGATCATCAAGTCCAACCATTTCTGCCAAGACCACCATTAAGCCATGTCACAAAAGGAGCATCACTCATGTCACAAAAGGAGCAGTTTTAGAGCATGGCCACTCATAGGCTAGAATGATTTCACTCAGTCTGCAACCAGGCTCAGAGGTGCTTGGCTATCACTGAGGTGTCTGCTTAATGTGTAAATGAATTTACACATGGAGGTGATGGAGAGAGCAAGGTCTTGTTTGCCAAATATTTCAGTTCTCTGGAGTGTTTTACAATGTTCATGGGCTGGTTGATGAAGGAGCAGAGGTCAGCTGCAACTCCGACTGGCTGTCTTGTAACTCAGGATCCCAGGGATGTGCTATGGGTTTGAAAACTAACAAAATTAAGCCTCATACAGAGGGAATTTTGTATCCATAATGAAGTTTTAGAAGGGATGCAATCGTCCTGTGGGACCCTCTGCCTTAGGTTATTATGGAGGCTGAGTTTAGCAGACCTCAGGAAGAACTGTCTACTCCAAAGAGTAACATCGTGTGGTGTGGTATGGTGTGGAGGAGGAACTTTTGACAACGTGGTTCCTGTAATACTCATGGGATACCAATGGGTTACCCAGCTCTTAGGGTACTATATAGCCCTTTAGGTTGTCTATCTGCATTGACTAGACCTCTACTAGCCCAATAGGTGACTTCTCCATCCTCACCTGTCCTGCGTGCCTCCTGTCCCATAGGATTGTAATGCAACCCCTTGGCTTGTTGGTTCCCCTTGCAGCCACCTCCATGGCTGGGCTCCTCATGCTCTGGGAATTTGGGGGTTAGAGATGATGATGATCCTCACAAAGGGTCCTGCCTCACCATTTTATGCAGACCACAGAGGTGAAAATCAAATGGTACCCTGCTTTTTGCAAGCTTGTGGCAGGCTGCTGGGGGTTATTCTTCATGGGATGAGAGGTCAGGTTTGCTTGACAAAGAGAAGGGACTTTCTTTTTCTTCTTTCTCAGTGCTTGAGCTATTTTTACTCCGATCTCCACTCTCATGATGGGATGAGGCAGTCAATAGGGTGCTTTCATGGCCTCATTTCAGAGAGGGCTTTGCAGAAGTTGAAGAGATGGGTTATTATTAAGTCCTCGTCATGTTAAAGATGCTTTTAAGCCAAACCTGGACCCGCTCGTGATGTCGACCACCAAAGAAGAGAGGGCAGGGCAGTACCCAGGGATGGGGAATAGAAAAGAAAAGCTTTTTATTATGTATTGACTCTCCTTTTGTTGCTTGGGAAAAGCAGGTTGGGCTCTCCTCTGTGGTACCCAGAAAACTTTGGGCAATGCTACCTCCTTTTGGAAGAACACCATGACTTTTAAAGCAGATAATAGCTGTTTAAAGCTGGGTTAACTATGTAGTCCTTCATCATTACTTAATGTTATCATCCAAATCTGGCATTTGACATCGCTGGGGAAAGCATCAGCAATGAAATAAAGCAAGCAGTGGACCGAAACTCAACCTGAGCCTCACGACGGCTTTGCTTGTATTAGAGAAGTTGCACAAAATCAAGTCAATTGGTTTTAAATCCATTTATTTAAAATGGTGCAAACTCTAATACAGACAGAACTAGTTTAACCTTTGCTTAAATTGATTTTGCTTGCGACAGTAAATTACCAAGTGAGACTGAGCTGATTTAATGGAGGGTTAAGCCTGTTTAAGTGTGTCCATCTTCAGGGTTTTCATTGGTGTGGAGAGTGAGGATGGGCAGGAAACTGGGAGCTCATGAGGGACTCAGGAAACCTGAGTTTTCCTTCTTGCTCTGCCACAGATGTTGGCAAATTCCCATCTCTGGGCCTCAGTTTCCTCTGTGTGATGGGGGATGATGGAACTTTCCTGTTTTGCCAATGTATTGTTGTGCTGGGGGTGAGAAATGGGCACCTTAGGCGTTGCTTGTCCTGAAAAGAAGAGCTGCTTTGCTAACTCCAAAAGTAACGGTAAAGTAGCTGCTAACAGTGTGAATTTGAGTTGTTGTAGCTAAGCCAGGGCCGTATTTTGCTTTGCAGGATGGAAACAGAGACGTTTTCTAACATGAAGTCTAAACCCCGACCCTGCGTGCTGTCAGCATCCCTCTTCCATCCATCAAACGCTGTACTTGAGGCCACACTGGAGCACCTCCTCCAGGATGGGGAGGGCTGCATGCTCCACACTCAGACATGCCTTTTGCATGACATTTGTCTTCCGGGGCTTGTTTGAAGGGATGAAGGGATGCTGCTGGGGAGGCAACAGCTTGGGCTGAGTCCTCAAGGCTTGCCAGTGTTAAGCCTTGGTCATGAGCTTAAGGTTAAGGTGGTTTTCCCACATCCTGGAGTTGTTCAGACTTGGTTTTTGGAAGCAGAGGAGCCTCAGTCCACCTGAACAAGTGTTTTTCAGTGGACAGCAAATGTGCTGTCGTACTCGTCTGGGAGTGATGTGATTTGAATTAATCAAAATGCTTAACTGCAGGAGAAAAAGAAAGGGGGGTGTCTGTGTGTCTAGATTGATGGAAGAAATGGAGTGGTGATAACTGTGTTTTAATCCAGTAGATGAGGGCTTAGAGCAGCCTCTTGGGAATTGATCCTCCTTTTTGCTTGGGGAATTTGGACCTGCAGCTCATGCTGAAGGACGTTGGTGGATGGGAGATGCTGGGTTGCCTTCCTGCTTGGAGCTCTCTGCTTTGTATACCAATAGGTATTTATTAATTAGGAATCCAAGTGGCTCCCCCGTTCAGAGGTTAGGTTACTCACTAGGGAAGCTCTAGTCCCTATTCTCATTAAGGTTTAATTATACAAAGTAAAATATCATCAACAGGAGGGAGCAACCCCCCTTGAATACTATATAAGAGGGTGGCTGGCGATATGCTGGCAAGCATGGACATGGCTTTGGGTCCCTAAGGATGAGGGAAGCTGAATGGTTCCCATCTGGGCCAGAGGGTCTTGGGCATGAGGATCTTTCCACTTCATCCCCTTGAAAAGCTGCAGTGTGAATTTGGGGTATCCAGCCTACAGTGAGGGTGGGTGTAGGAAGGTTCTAATGCCATGGAGGGCAGTTGGTGCCAGAGTTAAAACCAGGAATGGTTGTGGGATGAATGGGAAATGATCTGAGGCTGCTATTAACTTAAATACCCATCTGTGTATATGACCCAGGATGATGGGTTACTGCCATACAGAGAGCAGCGGGGCAGTAAGCACTTGAGTTTTGGATCATCTTCTGCCCAGGTGATGGGGAGGAAGGATGGAGCTGTCCCTCAGAGGGTCCAACATAAGGACTTATCCCTATGGGGGGGAATTTAGAGGATGGGAGGAATCCTGTGTACAAGGATGGCTTGATTTTGAATTGGAGAAATGGTGCTTGGCGAGTAAAAGCATCTGACTGTAGGCACCCCAAGCTCTTGCTGCCTGCAACCCTTCTCTCCATTGGATCTCCGGGTCTTTCACCACAACAGGCAGCTTGATCCTGATTTTTACAACGTAGAAACGGAGGCAAGGAGCTAGAAAAAGTTTTTACTAGCAAGATAAAGACAAGTTTCTTCTTTTCCCCTTGCTTTGCTCACCGGAGTTCAGGTTTCATTCCCAGGGTGGACACTGCAGAGGCAGAGGGGTACCGCAGGCTCGGCCTTGCCGGGAGGAAGAGATGCTTTAATGAGTTCACGTTTTGGAAGTGCTCTCAACTCTTCAGGTGAAAGTTACTCTCCAGGAGAAGTGCAAAGAGCGCTGATTTGCATTCTTATTGCTGGCAATATCCATAGGGAGAGAATGTCAGAACAGCTGTTATGTCAAATTACCTTCCTCCAGTAACAGGGGATTTTATCTGTCATCTTGTGGAGGGCAGAGGCACTCGCACCCCTTGGGGGAAGCCTGGCTTTGCATATATTTTGCATCTCTTGCTTTGTGAAACGACTTAGCCTAGCCCAGAGTACTGCAGGAGGGGAATTTAGGTAAGGCAGCAGGTTGAGGGGTGGAGAAAGAGCAAAGGGGATGCTCACCCCCCATCACTTACCCCGGATGATACCAGGTCCTTCCCCATCCTCGGCTGTCGCACCAGCTCCGTGTGTCCTGCTTTTATTACAGCCTTTTGATAGAATCACTTCTTAATTAACTCAAGCGACGACTTTATTTCTTGGAGCTCATTTCCAAGGGCTTAGTTTTATTTCTTACACAAAATGAATATTTTAGGGGATTTCTGCTCAGATCCATGGAATGGGGAGGGGGGAGGCGGGGAGAGGAGGAAGCTGAGTCAGCGCAGCTCCTCGCACTGCAACGTTTCTGCTGCCGTCTGTGTTTTCCCAAGCAGCCATCAAGTTGTAGTGATCATTTGCAGGGAGGAAAACATAAAAATAAACCCAAGCATGGATCAAGATCATTAAAAAGCTCCATCTGGACCCTGCGCTAAGGAGGGATGAAGGCAGCAGGACTTGGCCCTGTCTGGCCTCTGCTGTGCCCATCGCAGCCAAGCTATTTTTAGGTTTAGGCAAGATTTTGGGGCTCTAAATGTCCTTTGTGCTTCTTGGCTGTTTGTACAATAAAGCCCTGAAGTGCGGGGGGATGCTTAGGGCAGATTTAGTGCATCTGGACTCTCTGTGTTCATGTGCAGAGCTGGTGTTGGGGCAGGGGTTGTCTTTTGGGTTTGTGCTCTTACGATACAAGGTCTGTGATGCTGAAGCTGCTGAGTAGCAAAATGTGCTCCTTATCCTTACCCTGCCATAAACCCCCCTGGCAGCTCTGCCCACCCCTCCTGCATAGCTCAGGCTCCTTTGGCACGTTGTAAAGCTCCAGGCTGGGAATGGAGGTTCAATCCCAACAGCAAAGCGTTGTGCCTCAGTTTCCCCTTCATAGAAGCATAGAATGGCTGGAGTTGGAAGAGACCTTAAGGATGATCTAGTTCCAACCCCTCCATGAAGTCATGCTGATGCTTTTTCTTGAGGTGCTTTGGAACATGCCAAGGACCTTAGGAGGGCAAGGTGCTTGTGCTGTTGTCCACGTGAGTGGCTCCATCTTGTCCATGCCTTTTGCTCAGGCAGAAGCTTGGTGCAGATCTAAGTCAAGTTGTATCTGATGGGAATCTCTCCCTTCGCTGTTGCTAATCCCATGTGCACAGTCCAGCCCTAAGCTGCTCAGTGGCTTTAGGTTTCTAAATAAGCTTCAGAAGGGACAGGGCACCCCAGGGAGAGAGCCATGAATAGAGCTGGGTGTCCCCAGCTAAGTGAGTCAGAGACCCCCGAAATCACCACAGGTCATATGAGCTGGATGTCCACAGCCTGTGTTTCAAGCACTTTGGGATTAAATCACCTCCCCCGAATCCCACTTTATGACCAAGACTGGGAGCTGGGACTCAATTCCGCAAGGATCAGGACATCCTTACTCTGGTCCCCATCCCAGTTAGACATCACCTGCATCCTGCTGGTGGTACCCAGGGATGTGGCTGTGCCCTGTGTCCGTGGGTCAGGCAGTGTTAAGTGTTGTGTGGTATTAATTGTAATGGCTGGATCCCACTCGCAAGCTTTGATACATAATTCCTTTGCTGTGCTATGATTCCCATGCTCCAAACATAGTCTGGGAGCAAGTTAAATGCTGGAAGTGAGGCAGAGGGACACTGGGAGATATTAAATGTCTGTAGCCTTTCAGAGGTTCCATAATTCATAATCCTGAAACGCACTGGCTGATAATTGCCCTAATCACTGGAGAAACATGGCCAAAATGTACTGAAATAAGCCATAAAACTCATTACAAGATAACAAGATTCTATCTATTCTCAGAGGTCGCATTAAAGCTCGGCAGGTCAGGGAGTTAATCACCTCCTCCAGCAGAAGCAACGTTGATAAGCAGCAGCGCAGGGCGCAGCCTGCCTTGCCCTGGGTCTTGCCCCGTGGTACCCATTCTATGTTGGAGAGGGATGCGAAGGGATGGGGTACAAGTAGGTTGGGAAGCTGGCGTGTGGCTGCTGGCGTTTGGCTTGAAAGGGAATGAAGTGTTTTCCATGGGAAGGCTGAGTTTTCCCTTCTCATCCAGAGAAGCAGCAGCGCTTCCATTGCCGTCTGCTGCAGCCCCATGCTGTGGTAGGACCCTTGTGTTTTCTGCTACTCCATGCAAGCAACTGAGCCTTGACAAAACACACTCAGAGGAAGGGCTCCCTCTGCAAGGTTTTGTGCTGGGTGTGATGCTGCGTGCCCTGTTTTTCAGGGGATTGGGAGTCAGGATGAATTCCTCTCCTCCATCATTCCTGGTGCGTATCAGCTTTGCTCCAACCTGGCTCTGTGTTGTGTTAGATCTTGTGAGGGGGACTTCAAGTGTCTCAAATCATTGCCTGAGGGCACCTGCTTTGGGAACTGTCCCTGATATGGGTCTGGATGAGCTTGTGCCTCTCGGAAGGACCAGGGAAGCAGCTCCAGGGGCTCTCCCATCACAGCACCACCAGCAGCTGCCTCCCCACTGGATTTGTAGTGATGGATACTGGGCACACAGCTAATCCATAATCCTTGGTAAATGCTGCTGATGAGTCAGTGCTCATTTAACATGAAATAGCCCTCCTGTGAAATCCATCTCCTTGGATTTAGCAGAGCTGCTTGTTGACTAAATATTAATTGGTTATTAAAAGTATCAGTGAGGGGGAGGAAATGAGACGTTTCCCCAGGGCTGTGGCTTGTTCTACCTCGCATGCATGTGCCCTTCCATGCCCCCTCTATACAGGGACCCCTGTTCCTTCAGTGCCTGAGCCCTCCTTGCTTTGCTATCATAGAATCAGAGTGATTTGTGTTGGAAGGGACCTTAAAGCTCATCCAGTTCCAACCCCCTGCTACAGGAAGGGACACCTTCCATTAAGGCAGGTTGCTCCAAGACCCTGTGTCCAACCTGGCCTTGAACACTGCCAGGCCAAGTATTTCTTATCCTCCTTTTATTTATCACCTGTAGCCTTGCAGAAACTGCAGGGAAGGGAACTGAGGTTCCCAGGTACAACCCCTCCACACATCCCTTCTCCTTCTCCTTGCTTTTTCCTTCTTTTCCTCCTGAACTTCCGAAATATGATGAGTTTTTCCCTCTCCCCAGCCTTGGAGGAGACAAATACAAGAGGCAACAAGGACAAGGGCTGGTACATGTGATATCAGGGGCTGGAAGGAGCGAAGAGGGGGGTGAATTGTCTTCTGGTGTCTTCCAAATCCTGTTATAGCTGCAGATGGGGCTGTTGGAGGCAGTGGTGACTTTGATGGGAAGCTGTGAACAAGGGGACCATGAGAGTGGGACCTTCCCCTGCATCACTTTATAACTGTGGGGGATTGCCAAGCCTAGAAGGGGCTGAGGACCAAAACATCTCTTCTTCTTCTCCTGATGGACAGTATGGGGCTTATTTAGATGTTGGGAAAAAAGGTCATTGCTTGAAGATTATAATAATTCTCCCTATGGAATTATGATAATTCTCCCTATGGAATGATGCAGCATCCTTCTGTGTGTCTGCCTGGGGACGATCCATTTGCTGTGGCTGGAAAGGAGCATGTTGAACAGAGAATTGGGAGAAATATGTACACCCAGTGTGAACCTCAGGTGTTCATAGGGAGGGTCGTCAGTGGCAGCCTAGGTCTGCTCCTGTGCCAATCAGAGCAGCCCCACCACAGCATCCTGGGGTGATTTGCAGTGATTTCTTTATGGATAAGCTGTGAGGACAGGATTTTCAACAGGAAAATCATGTCAGATGGGAAAACCACATCTTTTTTTCCCCTAAGAAATGAATAAAAGGAATGCTTTTTGTGTGCTTGCATGGCCCTGTGTCCTGCTGGGTGACAGAAGCAACAGTTTAAAGCCATCATGCATTTTTCTGTCCCTTAATCCTCTCTCCTGCTTCATAAGGGATGGCAGGGAGCCTCGTGGGTCCTGCAAATGAAGATCCCCACAGGTAGAGAACGTGTTGCTTTGCCCAGTGTGAAAAATCAATAAATATGCTCGCTGCAAAATAAACCCAAGCCCACAATACACAGGGAAACTTGTTACAAAGCAGGGAGGAGGGAGAGCAAGAGCTCCTCTCAAAGGAATAGTTGTTTGAGAGGGAGGCCTTAGAAAAGCAGTAATAAAGCAAAGCTCTTCACTGGGGAAGTAGAATAGAATCAGAGTGCGGATGGTGCAGGCACCCAGTGAGAGGACATATACCTGGTGAGAAGGTTTGGATACTCCCTCTGGCTTTCCAGAAGGGTTTTCCTCATGTTCCCACTTGAGCTTTGTAGCCGTGAGTGGAGTTGGTCAATGAAAAGGGCCTGTGGTCCCTCTCCGAGTCCCCAAAGCATCCCTGCAGCCAGGCTTTATGCTGGGGATTTTCCCCATCTTCGGTGGGACTCTGTCCCCATCTAGCGATGGCTGGGCTGTGGCTGGCACTGCTGCAGCCTCCACTTGTGCAGAAGGGCTTCATATTTTGTTCTGGATTGCTCCAACTCGATGGGAAGAAGCTGAATTCAACCCCTGTCCAGCTGCACTGAACCATCACCGGGCCGTGGGAGGGTGGAGAGTGAAACTCACAGCTGTTGAAGCTAAAAGGGAGAGAAATCCCTGGAGAAGAAGGGGATGAGGAGTAGACAGGTTGTTACTAGCCCTGGTGTCATAATGATGCTAGAAAGAGCAACAGGTAAGTCAGTAAGGTGGGCTTCATTTGCCCTGCTCCAGGTTGGGGCTGGAGAGCAATCAGGGTGTCCTCTGAGCAGGTAGAGACCTCAGGTCTTTGCAGGAAAGAAAGGGAGAGGGGTTTGTCATAGACTCACAGACTGGTTTGGGTTGGAAGGGACCTTAAAGCTCATCCAGTTCCAACCCCCTGCCACGGGCAGGGACACCTTCCACTAGACCAGGTTGCTCCAAGCCCCTGTGTCCAACCTGGCCTTGAGCACTGCCAGGGATGGGGCAGCCACAGCTTCTCTGGGCACCCTGTGCCCGCGCCTCAGCACCCTCACAGGGAAGAGCTGCTACCCAAGAACTCATCTCGACCTCCCCTGTGGCAGGTTAAAGCCATTCCCCTTGTCCTGTGCCTCCATTCCTTGTCCAAAGCCCCTCTCCAGGCTTTTTGTAGCCCCTTTAGGCACTGGGTGCTGCTCTGAGGTGTCCCCTGGAGGAGTCCTCTTCTCTGGAGCAACCCCATAGCAGGTAGTGGGGATGGTGTATGTGCAAAGAGGCTGCAGCAGGACGTGCTCTCCTCCCTCCAGAGCATCCCGCATGCCCCATCTGGTGTGCTGCTGTCACTGTCACCGCTGCCAGCACCGGCAGCCACAGCGGGGCAGGCAGGCAGCAGGCTTGGAGAGGCATATGGATGGGCACAGGCGGTCCTACAGCTGGTTCCCCCCATCAGCTCTCGGTGGGGGTTGGTGGCACGATGCTTAGCCTGGAGAAATAACCCCCACGTCTTCAGCAGGTCTTAAATATGCCCGTTCAGGCAGCGAGTGTGGCTGCAGATGCTTTGTGAATGGATGGGAGGGATGAGACCTGTTTTTCTCCCTTTCCTACATGGAACTAGTGAGACTTCACATGACATTTCTACCCATCTGACGTTTCCAATATGTAGCTTGTAAAGGTGGGCAGGTGGAGAGATGGTAATGATTAAACTTCTCTTTCATAATAACTGCCTCTTTTGGTACTGAGCTTTCCAGAGCATTAAGGCCTGTTAGGTAGTAAATAGCATTGTGGAAGATGGGGTAGGAGACTTTAGCCTAAATCATTCAGGAATGAGCTAGAAAAAGCCCTTTGTGGGCCAGTTCTGAGCTGCAGGAGGAGCCTGGATGCTTCTCAGGCTCCCCTTGCACTTGGATTTCCCATCCTTTAAATGGGGACACTGTGGGAAGATCAGTTGGGAAGTGCTGAAGCAGGCAAAGGTGAGGCCACTGGAGCACTTGGCTTCAGTGCATTGAGAGAAACTCCTCTGTGCCACCTCTCCCCCACATTTCTCCTTCTTTACGTGTTATATGAGTTGCCCAGCTCTTTCCTTTGCATGGGAGCAGCCATGTGCACAAGTGTGTGCACACGTGTGGCAGGAGGAGGTGGCCAATGGCTCAGCATGGAGCACACAAAGCTGAAACAGAGGGAAAACTGGACTCATGGCAGCACTTTGAACATCCACAGTTCTTTAGAAGAGTGAGGGGAAAAAAGAGGAAGGGAAGTGGGAGGAAAATACCTTTCAATTTTTGCCATTTCAAAGCTTGAAGCTGACCTGATTTCAAAGGATGAGTGTGTAATACTCTCCTTCTTTCTTCTCTTTATTTTTCCCCCTAATAGGTAAATGACATTTTATTCTACTCATCCTTAAGGCAAAGTTGGATTATTCTTGCTTTTTAAAGCAGGAATAGGGGGGGGATAAGACATGCAGTGAAGGAGCCACACGGGCACAGCGGCCGGTGGCTCCAGAGAGAGAGATCAGAAAGCTGCAGAGGTAGGTGGCTCTGACTGGGGAGCAGGGAAGGGCAGCAGCCCTCGGGGGACCTGTTTCCATCATCATTATCCTCCCTTGCATCCAGCTTTGTGGAAATCATTGGGAAGAACCTCAGGAGGGGCCTTTAGGGAGGGAGATGCTGGTGGGGACGGGAGTGTGGGCATGGGGCTGGCTCCCCTTTTCTGGGTGGTGCTGTGGGTTTGGTGGGCTGGATGTCAATGGTCAAGTGTATGGATGTGGTGATGCACTGCCTGCTGCTTGTTCATCCCTTTTATTAACTATGTAGGGTGTAGCAATGCTTTAGGTGCTTTGGCATAGGTGCAAAATATGATAGATCTAGACATTAATCTACTTAGCACATGGAAATCCTATCTTAGGTCCTGGAAGACATATTGCAATGACACTAGATGCTCTCCTCTGCATCCCTCCCTTCCCTAAAAGCTCTTACCATAAAGAAGGGCCAATAGGGCAAACCTTGTTCTTGCATTTCTGTGTTGCAGCATGACATGATTCCCATGTTGGGTGAATATCTGGGATGGTTTTGTTGCTGTTTTGCAGTAGGAATGAGGTAATTTCTTGGGGACATGTCCAGATTGATCATCTGTGAGTGTGCTGACTTCTCCTGAAAACCTAACCTAGCAAAAGAAACCTAAACTCCAGCAGCAAAAGCCTTGGGAACCATCCAGGAATGGATGGGAAAGAACTATTGTTTCCTGCTCTGTTTTGCTCTGCAGCAAGACATCTTTATAGCCACGTGGATGTGAGCAGGACAGGAGATTGCCAA
>NW_009944958.1:79484-81980 GCF_000696875.1 Nestor notabilis | reverse complement strand
AGGAATCCGGCTGCAGGGCTTAGCTGGAAGTGTAGCAGGGGGAAAAAGTAGCTGTAAACAACAGCAAAACCCCTACCTAAGCAAACAGCAGCATGTCCTTTCTCTCCTGGCATCCCTGTGGAGCCCAGGCGAGTGTGGAGCAGCATGTTGTAACCCTTGTTGTCAGCTCTTGCTTTATTTTTCATCTCCCTTTGTGCTCCTCATCCACCGAGTTGACCACTGCGTCACAATCCCCCCCTGCTTGTGCTGATGCTCCAGGCAACCTGGGTTATTCCAGAGTCTGCATCCAGCTGAGCTGCTGGCAGGGAAAACATGGAGAAATCTGCATTTTTGGACTTGAAATTGAAGGCAGAATGGGGAAAAAAAAGCTGGTGGAGAATAAAGAAAGACTGGGGAGCCTTTGGGTCTATATATTTGTTGTCTGTACTCTCCCACCCCAGGACTGCATGGATGTGCATCATCCTGGGATTCTCCAAGATAGCTCTTCTTCATTAGCATTTGGGGGAATAATTCATTAGGGGCAATACTCTTTGAAGCCCTACCCTTGTTTCTGAGATGATTTTCTTTCCCAAAAGGAAGTGTCAACCCCCCTTCTCCAAGCACTTTGTGCTGTTCCAGCATGGGGGCGTTAGAAGGAGGAGCAGGGATGGAGCTGGGGAGACCTCGGAGGAGACAAGGTGTATGTGTGAGGGGCTTAATCGTGGTCCTCCTAACAGGTGGTTTGCATTAAAGGCTGAAATTGAGCCTTTTTGGGGGGTCTGGGAGGAGAAGAAAGGTTTGGGAAAAGTCAATGTTTTAGTTACCATTTTGGTGTGGTTTTGATCATCATTTTTGTGTTCTTTTTTATCCCACATCTGGATTTGCAGAGTGAAAAGGGCAAATAGAAAGTAAATAATTGAAAACTCATGTGGCTCCAAGAATATAAGTTTCCCTCTGCTTTGATGGCTTGTTTCAGGGAGGGAGATGATGTATAGATTCAAGGTTTGCTTTATTGGGTGCCACTTTAGGTCTCATCCCTGTGCTCCCAGCGCATCCTGAGCATCACTGTGGCAGTGGTACCCAGGGACTTGAGATAGTTGGGGAAGTTGGAGCAAATCCCCCTCAGAGGGGAGCTGAGCTGAGAAGCAAAACATGAAGTGTGTTTGAGGCAAATATTTGGACAATCTCAAGGCTTTGTTTAAACGAAGCATCAACTGCTAATAGCTGATCCCACAGGGAAACACAGATCCTCCTGCTGTGAACAGATTAGAGCGGGAAAGCATCGCTGATGGGGGGGACCACAAAGTCGAAGTGGTCCCACACTAGAGTTTCTGCTTGGATCCTGCTTGGAAAAGCAACAAATGGAGCAATTTCTTCCCAAAAGGATGAGCTGGTGCATCCCCTCGCTGTGGTTTGGCATTGGGAATGTAACCCTTGTCCTGCAGTGCTGAGGCAAGAAATGTGAGGGATGGGTTTGGGTCAGTGCTGGGTAGTTTTCTTGTATAGTTTGGCAAGTGAGCTTTGTGGGATCATGGGAATATATGGGCTGGAAGACTAATGCAGCACTGAGGCCATTCTCCAGCCCTGTTATTCCATTTCCCAGGAACTGGGAAGCAGCGCTGTATAGATTTTAATAGTTCTCCCTTTCATCTTGCTTGTACTTCTCCCATTCACACCCCTGGTTTTGATCTCCCTTGTCAAGTGTTTACATCCCACAATTATTGTAATTACCTGTAGGAAACCCGGGAACATGCTGCCAAAACTGTGGAAATCAAAGGGCTTTTAACCTTTTCTGTGCTGAGCAGTCCTGAAGCAGATGCCTCTGAGCATCTTTGCTGTATTAAATGTGTCAGATACCGCAGGTGTTAAACTCGTTGCTCAGGTTTCAGCACATGTGTGGGGGTATAAAATAGCTTTTACTCCTCCTCCTCCTCTAATTCCCTCTGCCTGTCCCTGCACCTCCACTTTATATCCACAAAGTGATTGCTGAAAGTGGTTCCTTTTCAGCCAGCGGCTCGAGGCTGTATAAATGTAAGAAAACAGCCCACATCATGCTGTGGAGGCTGCACTTGGTAAGAAAAGGACCTTGATCAAGAGCCAAGGAGAAAATAAATGGATCTGCTGCTTCTAATACCTGCCCATGCACCAGAGCAGCTGAGGGGCTGCAGGTTTCTTGCTAGTTGGTGGCTTCAGCTCAGCCACGGTGGGACTGGGGTCCTATCAGTGCTGTTGTTTCCCATCTCAGCTCTGGCTGAGAACTGTTATCCTTTCCCATTTGAGATCCATTTCCCCTCTCCTTAGCCATCTCTTTCTGTGTTTGCTGCCTGGGGCCAGCTCCCTGTGGCTTTTTGGGGCTGCCCAGCTGGAAATGCCACTGTGAGCAAGATACCGAGTGAGAGCAGAACTCTAGCAGTGGACAATCATGAAATACAGAGCTGTAATTCCATCACACCAAGAGGGTAAATCCCATATGGAAGCATGCTATAGGTTATTGGTGAAAAGGGAAATGGTTCAGCA
>NW_009944958.1:76037-79467 GCF_000696875.1 Nestor notabilis | reverse complement strand
AGGGGTTAGCCGATTCCCTGCCTCCCTTGAGTGTGGCCAATGCAGCTGCAGGGAGCCTTGTGCTCACAGCCCAGGCCATGAATAAGCTTTAAGCCCAAATCCCCTGCAGATGAGCCCTCCCTGTGTGTGTCTGTCACTGCAGAGAAGTGATGGGCTCAGCAATACATGCTGCTTTCTCTCTGTGAAGCGAGATGGAAAGCGTGGGGGAAGCACCGAGCACCGCAACAGGTCGTGTTTCCTCCCTCTCCTTTTAATCCCTGATTTCGGACAAATACAGCTCCAGAAAGGGAGAGAAGAGGAATTAAATTAACGAACACAATTTCTCCCTGTCATTGCACTCTGACTAATGAGTCTATTTCTGGGTAATAAGAAGGAGCAGGAAGTGACAAGGCACTGTAATGAATTAGTGGCCCAGAACCTCGTTAGTCAGAATAATCTTTCCATGATAGATAAACGATGCAAACATTAATTATGAAGCCGCTGAGGAAATGCGTTTTGTTGCTTGGCATCCCAAGACATCTCAGCAAGTTATTGCTGGAGTGAGGTGCTCTAGGGAAGGGGAAAAACGGGATTAGAAGAAGAAGTGTTAGTCTCCAAGCGCGTCACCTTTGCAAGGTGATGTGTAAGTCGAGCGGGATGGTGATTTCCAGGGGTGTCCCTCCTGTGTTCATATTCACTGAGTTGGAAGGGACCTTAAAGCTCATCCAGTTCCAACTCTCTGCCACAGGCAGGGATACCTTCAACTAGAGCAGGTTGCTCCAAGCCCCTGTGTCCAACCTGGCCTTGAACACTCCTTGCTGGACCCCTGTGGGATTCTGCAATCCCAGAGCTCCACGCCAGGCAGGAAGCAATCCCATGGGCATGAAGAAATGCCAAGTCAAAGAAACGCATCCTGAGGGGGTGGTAAAAAATAATAGGAATTAAAAGAAAATTGGGAGGGAGGATTTGGATGATTCATCTCAATTGCTCTGCAGATGGGAAGTGCCAGGGTTTGGCTGCAAGGGTTTTGTTGCTTTGTCCATAGATTGTTTTGGGTGACATAGTCTAGTGTGAGGGGTCCCTGCCCATGGCAGGAGGTTGGAACTGGATGATCTTAAGGTCCTTTCCAACCCAAACCAGTCTAGGATTCTATTACTGCTTTCTGGAAAAGGTGGTTTAAGCCAGGGTGGATATATCCTTGTGAGCCAGGATCATACCTCAGCTCATGCTGGATTTGAAAGGGGAAGAAAGAAGCAGGAACATGTTAAACCCAGAAACCTTAAAGAAAATAATTATATAGGTACGTGTATGTCTCTCTATCTCATGAGGGAATAAGGGAAATCATTCCACCCCCTCTCTCCTTTCTGCTCCCACCTCCGCTGTATTAGTGCAGCTTGTCCCAATTTTCTTCTTTGTTGTTTTTATTCCCGACGTATTCCGGCTGCTTCTTGCAAATTTCAAAGCAGCAGCACCCGGTGTTCGGTGGCAGCAGCGGCTCTGCCTGCCGGCTGCAATTACTTTGCAACACAACTTTATCTTGAGCAGAGTCTTTCAGCCCCAGTAGCTGGGGAAAATGCTTTGTGGGGTCTAGAGAAGGGTTGGGGAGAAGGCAAAGGAGCAGGACCCAGCAGAGGGATGGAAGGAGTTGTCTGTGCCATCAGTATCTGCATCCCGGTTTGATTCAGCAGCCCTGCAATCACAGAGTCCCTGATGCAGAGTCCCTCTCCAGCATCCTTGTAGCCCCCTTCAGACACTGGGAGCTGCTCTGAGGTCTCCACGCAGCTTCTCTTCTCCAGGCTGAACAACCCCAATGTTCTCAGCCTGTCTCCATATCGGAGGTGCTCCACCCCTGAGCATCCTCATGACCTCTTTCGGACTTGCTCCAACAGCTCCATGTCCTTCTGATGTTGAAAAGGCCAGAACTGCACACAATTGATGTGCACAATGACACCTTGGCACCATCCTCATACAGGTGCCAGGGTGGGTGGGATGGATCTAGTGCATGTGATGATCTTCCAGGACTCTGCTTCCCTTTCATGCTCTTCTGGAGGGCATAAAGTCTGTGCCACTGCTGACCAGGTTTAGTTTTGATGCCCTGGGTGGGTTTTATCCCTGTAGCAGAACAGTCAGGTACTCCCACAGATGCTTTGCAAATCCTGCTGCCCATTCCCAGGATTCTTTAAGTGTTATTTTGCAAAGCTTTCTCTTCACCTCCCTGGATCAGAGATCACTGTCTGTTAATGGGAGGTAATAGTTGTACATTGCAATTGCAGAGGGTTGCGAGGATATGGGTGTCTGGAATTACAAGGTGCTCAGAAAGTGCTGTAATGGGGCCAGCTCTGTTTTGTGGCAACGCAAATCCTTCATCATAGTATCTGAGCTGCTCTCAGAGTCCCCTTCCCAAACTCATTCAGCTGCATTGCTCTGAGATGGGTCTAGTTAATACAATACAAATCTAATGGGCTGTGTGTAGCTGTGAGGGTGTTTCTGGGCTTGGGTGAGAGTCAGTCACAGCAGTTTAAGATGTTTTTCTGCTGGTCCCCATCACTGGGGTCCATATCCAACCTATTTAACTCCAGGGGAAGGAGAGGTAAAACCTTTCTGGTTGCCACAACTCTGCCTTGCTCACAGCTTTGTGTCTGCATCCTTAAATCTCTTCTGATCCCCAACTTGGTTCTATTCATGGTGTTGTGGTGCTAGGCTGATGGCAATGGGTGGTAGCTGCCTAAATGCTTTGAAAAGGCTTCTTTGGTGGAGTCTTTTCCCTCCCCATAAGGACATCAAAGTGATAAGGGGCAGGAGGGATGCAGATGCTGTGACACCAGCCCCAGCACTGAGCTGAGACCTGCTTGGTACCCAAATGGGGAAGGATACTTGTTCCCCTGGTAGCTGGGATAGATGCTGTGCATGCTGAAGCCAATTTCTCTCTGGTTTTGACATGGTTTAGTGGGGGACTTGGCAGTCCTGGTGTAACAATTTGCTTTGGTGACCTTAAAGGTCTCTTCCACCCTGCTTGGTTCTGTGATTCTATGTTTCTGCCCTGCCTTGGCACCTCCTTGGCCCCAAGAGACCCGGGGAAGGGGCAAAAAAGGATCAAGGCGTGATCCTGTTTGGTATGGAGCCCTCAATCACAGCGTGCAATTGTTGCCAGTAATCATACCATCATCATCCCAGTTGTCTCAAGAAGGGGAGAGAGAAAAGAAACAGCTTCACCTTGTCTTTTAAACAGGTTATTATTGTTTTTCATCAATTGTTAGCCAGTTGTGCTGGTACTTGAGTTAGAAGAAGAGAGAAATAAGCTGGAAATACACTGCGAAGTAGCCGAGTTAAACCACTTCTACCCAGAGCTAAAAGACTTTGGTGTATGGATAATTAAGGAGCCCAGCAAGCCCCTTATGCGCAGGGTTATTGTGTTTCTGCCTCAGGTGCTCTTCTGCATTTTCAAAGTGCA
>NW_009944958.1:73255-76006 GCF_000696875.1 Nestor notabilis | reverse complement strand
CAGGAATGGATCAAACAGGATTTAGTCCTTTCTGCAAGGGCTGCCTGACAAGCCGGGATTATGCTCTGTGAAAGCATCTGATGAGGAATGAAATGAGACATTGCAAAAAGAGGCCTTTAGAAAATGCAGCAAAGCAGTTGAGAGGGGAAGGGAAACGGAAAACAGGGATGTCATCCTGGATCCATGGCCTGGTGGCTCCTTGGGTGGCACGGGGATGGGAATCATCACCCGTTCTCCCTGCCATTAGAGGTGGCCGGGATGTTGCTTGAGTTTGAGAGGGCTTGAAGCTGAGTTTCCCAGGAGGGCTCCTGACCTGCTGGGTGTCTCCTGAAATGTTCCTGCTATGACTTTTTGCCTCTTAGAGACCTTTTCCAAAGCCCTTTGAGTCTAATAATGTAGCTTTCATTTTGGTGGCTGGAGGATGAAGGCCTTAGGTGGGGATGTGTACCCCAAAGCGGGGCTGGATGCCACAACTGGAAGGGGCATTGTTCTGGCCCAACAATCCCATCCTCTTTCCACAACACTGTGGGAAGCTTGTGCCTACCCAAGGGTGACAACTTAATCCCTGGATACAGCTGGGATGCGATGTGGGAGCAAAACCCGTAAGGGATCTATAACCCTCCTGGTTGGGCTTTCCATGCCAGCACTGGCTCTTGAAGCGCTCGTGTGCTGCTGAGTGTCTTTTGCAAGTAATTGTCATTTCAGAGGCTTGACATCCCCATCAGGGAATTGTGTTTTCCCCCCTTCCCATGTCTCCTTCACCCTCCCCATCCCTGTTTCTGCACACACACACCCCCCCGGTGCAGTGATATCAGACGGCTGATGTGCCGCAAGGCAGAGCCGAGCGGGTGCAGAGCCTCCGGGAGATAATTGACTTCGGAAGCTTCTTCGTATGAGATCTGGGATGAAAACAAGTGAAAATATGTTATTTTACAACCTTGATACTCCTGACCTCATTGGAAATAAATATACACATAACAGCCTGGAGAAATCAGATGCTGCATTTAATGGAGAGGCAGGGATGGGAGCGCGGGGCTGTGGTGGCCTCGCACGGCTCCATCGGGTACTACAAGGCACTGCCACGGAGCAGAGCTGCTCGGGACGATGTGTTAGGATGCTGGATTATCAGAAAGCAGAAGGGGAAACAGCCCTTTTCCCTTGT
The DNA here is from genome assembly GCF_000696875.1 of Nestor notabilis. Taxonomy (NCBI): domain Eukaryota; kingdom Metazoa; phylum Chordata; class Aves; order Psittaciformes; family Psittacidae; genus Nestor; species Nestor notabilis. Next base: position 74,844 of record NW_009944958.1, on the reverse strand, counting down.
TTTTCCCCATTTTCCTCCCCAGGACATGCTCAGAGCTCTGATGTGATGCTAGGCAGGCGATGCTGTGGCACTGGTGCAGAGGTGGGCATGGCCTGGGGGGTTGGAAGATTCTTGGCCCTTGGAGGGATGCAGGACCTGAAGCAAACCCACCCATAAACCATGGTCCAGCTGTACCCCCAGAACGTGAAGTTTTGGCATTGACCCCCTGCAACACCCAAATCCCGTGGCCCTGGTGTGTGTTGAGGGTGCTGGGGGGTGAGTGTGTGTGATGCTGCCCCTTCCTTCCCCTGTTCCCTCTCTGCCATCTGCGCCAGGGTCGTTAAAAGTGTGAATTAGTGCTTGTCGTGCAGTGCTGCTTAAAGGTAATGAAGTTTACTTGGCTGGGTAAATTACCAGCTCTCTTTAAATGGCCCCTTTTTTTTCCCCTTCATTGCTATGCAGATGTATGCTAATGTGATGGTCTCCAAACACAACTTCCATGACCTTCTAATTTTTATTTATTTATTTACTTGACAAAGCTCTTTGGGCTGCTGTAATTGAATTAGCATCTCCACTTCAGAGCTGGCCCGCTAGATATGAGAGAAGAGTGGGGAAGATGATGGGGAGCTCGCCAAAATGGGGAGCTGGTAGGTCTGGACCATCCAGAGGATGTGACTGTGAACCACTGGGCTTTATTACATTGAGTGGGATGAACCTTACATTTCTGGGGTCGTGCAAAAGGAGAGTGTGGAAAATAAGCTTAATAAGAGGAAATCTTTGCACCTAGGTTGAATAGGGCACTGCAGGGAACATCCTCTGCAGGCAGACACAGCCCGTGCTGTGCCAATTCATTATCTCAGGGTTGGGAGCAGCTGGGGGGAGAGGTCAGCCCCATCCTTGGGGATAAGGATGGGGAATGAAGCAGTATCACCTCCTCTTGCAGAGCTTCTGCCTTGCTGTAATGAATTGCAGCCCAGGAGGAGCATCTCCGTTGATAGAGCTGGGATCTCTCTCCTGCAAGGGAACGTGTGGCACAGCAGTAATCAGGGGGATGCCTTGGGAAATCAGGGGCTTGGACACGCAGGCAGTGCCCAGGTGCTGAAAGGTTTAAGAAGGGGCAATTTCCCAAATCCCCCTCTTTGGCTGGACACCCCCTCCTATTCCCCCGTCCTTTGCTCTTGTGCTTTGTCCCTTCCCATTCCCCAAATCCTCACAGTCCTTTCCACCCACAGAGCATCCTTCCTTCTCTTCCATGTCAGTGTATGGGTGCCCTGGGGCCCCAGGAACACCAGCTCCAGCTGCTGCTGTTTAGGTATAAGTGTTTACATTTGTTTAGCACAAAGACACCCCTGAGGATTCCCAGCTCATCCGTGGGAAAGGCATTTGTCAGCAGAAACACCTCCAGAACCAGCACCCAGCCCCATCCTCTGCTTGGAGGTGCAGGGAATGGGGCTGCGGGAGATGCTGGGACCCCCCCTCCCCCATGCAGGATCTATCCCCTCTCCACACTTTTTGGGTGCTATCAGAGTGGGACCAGGCTCTGCCAGTCTCTCTTTCCCCCCAGCATCATAGAATCCCAGACTGGTTTGGGTTGAAGGGACCTTAAAGCT
>NW_009944958.1:72534-72884 GCF_000696875.1 Nestor notabilis | reverse complement strand
CGGGGCCTCCTCTGGCCTCGCTCCAACAGCATCCTTCTTGATGGTTTGCTTGAGGTGCTCATCTTGCGACTATCATTCCCTGAGGCATAGGGAGAAAAAAATACTGATGGCACTATTAATAAAGGGAATAATGCACTTACAGCAGGACTGCAGCCTCTCCTGCCCTCTCATTCTACCTGGTTAGAATGTGACACCCAGGGGAGGGGACTGCAGTTTTGAGGTTGTCCTGGGTTCAGCTCCAGCAGTCATTTATTCTCCTTCTCTGTAGCTGGTGCAGTGCTGTGTTTGTGACTTTCAGCCTGGGAACAACGCTGATAACACCCATGGTTTTAGTTGTTGCTCTGTCATGT
>NW_009944958.1:1817-72154 GCF_000696875.1 Nestor notabilis | reverse complement strand
TCTGCGTGGTTCTGAGTTACCGGCTGGGCTTAAACCACAACAGAGGGGTCTGGCTATAAGGAACCATCCTCTGCCCTCACAAATCCAAAGGGATCCGAGCAGCTTTGTGCCCACAGATGAGTGTCTCAGATGGCTGAGATGATGGTGATGCTGGGGAAGAGCCTAGAAGCCTGCAAGAGGCCACAGGGGCCATCAGTGTCCATATGGACCTACTGAAGCTCTCCATCTCTAAAGAGCTACCCAAGCCCCTCTCATTAGATGCTACTCTGTAAATGCAAGCAGCCCCATGCCAGGTAGGCAGAGGGGAGGTTGCTCACCTCTTCCCAGCCTCTGATCCTGCCTTTTGTGCTCAGCCAGGAGCTGAGAAGCACCAAAAGCCATTGTGGTCCCCCTCCAGACCTGGACTGGGCCAGAGCCGGGATGCTGGCAGCAAGGAAGTAGTTCAAACTTTTATTGGCGTATTCATGTCCTCTGATTGACTGATAAACTGGCTCCTCATTATGGTTTTGTGTTCTACTCGTCTTTTTAATTAGCCTAAGGGCCTCATTAGCAGCAGCAGTAGCAGCAATGACTGTGATCAGCCTTGCCTGGCATCCAACCTGCATCATGTCACACAGGCTCCACACAGAGGGGTTACCTGTGAGCTGCTGCCCAAAGCCACCCTCCTCCTCCTCCACAGACCCCTATCCCCACAGGAGAGGGCATGGGGACAGCCCTGGAGGTGGATGGGGAGCAATGGGGTTGGCTTTATGGGGTGCAATGGACTGTGTGCTGCTGCAAAAACAGAGGGTACAAGTGTCAAAATGCTGCTCGGAGCTTCTGGGTTTCGCTCTTCTCACAGTTCATATGGGATGGTTGGTTCATGCCTCGGTTTTCCTGCCCTCATAGTGAGCCCCTTGCCCTCTTCCTGCCCTCACAGAAGCAGAGGGTGAGGGTTCCTCTGGCATGGCAGTGAAAGGCTTGCACGTTGTTCCCATCATGGGGATGTCAGTTTGGGCACCCGCCTTTGCTGGAGGAAGCCAAAGCCTCGGGTGCTGTGTAGCAGCCAGGCAAGGAGCTGCTCCGGCACCAGCTGGTGCCCCCTTTGCTCTGCCTGTGCCATCAGGCAGCCAATTAGCAAGAAATTAATATTGTGATTAGCAAATATTATGATTTTCTATCTGAATCTGTAATAAGCTGATTATTCACTAGTGAGGAGCAGCCACTGCTGGAGGATGCTGCTGCTTTCCCCCTGCTGTGCTGGTATGGAGCAGCATCCCACACCGGGAGCATCACCCTGCCCAGGATGCAGGAAGCCATCCCATTGGGATCCCAGGAAAGCCTTGGAGAGCATGGCAAAGCCATGCTCCATCCCTGGCAAGGGCAGTGCAGAGGGAAGAAGGTAGGAGCAGGCAGGGCTTGCTGCAGGAGCATGCAGGGCTGCAGCTTGTCAGCAGATGGCAATGCCCTCCTGCAGCACTGCAAAGCAGGCTGCTTGGTGGCACTTTAGGGGACTGCAGGGTCTGCTGGAGACCACACTTTGGGGATAGAGTCAGAGACTGGTTTGGGTTGGAAAGGACCTTAAGATCATCCAGTTCCAACCTCCCTCCTGCTCATTTTAGAGCATCTGCTGTGCTCCTCCCCAAAGCAAGTCACAGGACTGTGTTTTCCATATCAATTCAAATGCTTTATCATGTATGAGTTAGCAAATGTCCAGGCTGTTGTGTGGCACGCTGGTGGGTATCAAAACCTGCTTTTCCTTTTCACAGTCTCTTGAGGATGAGTATGTATTTGGGGTCTTCTGGAAAGCATCATGTATTCAGGCATTTATCCATGACGAAGGCAAACTTTCCTCCCTTCCCAGCATACTGATGAGGTGTGACCATACAGAATCTTTTTGCTGTTCAAGAGAGAAGTTCCCCTCCCTCTTCCCCTTTTCGGGGGAAACGGAGGCACTTGCAGTGATTTCTCAAAGCCAGTGTTGTGGGCATGGGAAAAGGGAGCAGAAGGTGAGGTTTCATGCACTAAAACCTGTGGGTCCTCCCCTGGACCTTTCCTGCACCCACCTGGGACTGCTCAGTTCTGTTCTTGACATCCACATATTCCTTAAAACCAGTTCAAAAGTGAGCGTTTATGACCACCTCCTGCTGTAGGGCTTCAGGAGCACAGGGGCCAGACCTGAAGTGACTTTACAAGCCGGTTTCTAGTCTGTACATGGGAAATAATGTGTATTTTTGCCTGTTTCTCGGTGGGAGAAGGTGTTGGATCGCTGTAGAGAGCTTCTTGGTGGAGATTTAAGCGCTAGATGGCGAAAACGAGCTGTGAAACAGCGCTGTGGTCCTCCCCTCGCATCCTCTGGGCTCTCACCATGTCATCTCTGCTAAGGCTTGGGGAAAAAATAAGAGAGAGATAAGTTTGGGGGCCGCGATTGCTCTGAGCGTGGCTGAAACTCTTCTCTTGACCTTGAGTGTCCTCAGCCCAGGATGTGATGCTTGTGCAGGTTCAGCTCTTCTCCTCCCTCCTTTGCTCTGCAGTAGCACCAGACCGGTGGCTTGCAGCAGAGCCCCGTTGTCCTCTCTTGCACAGGCTGCAGCAGATGGGTGCGGGGCTCTGAGGCCGGACAGAACTCATTGCTGCGATGGGAAGTGATAAAAGGGGGTGGGAAGTGGGAGCAGGGAGGGGCTGGTTGGAGAAGGTGAAGGGGGATATTATCTTGTTCAAACTCTGTGAGAGAGATGCAAGGTTGAGGGGGAAATAGGAGGAAATGGGCTTGTCCTGGGCTCCTGTGTGGAAATCACTGCATCTCTCATGGCACCATCCCCTTTCTTCCCATCCCAGGGCATCTCCACCATGGATTTCCCCTATGGATGTGGCACTTCTACCAGAGCCACATCGTCCCTGCCCTGCCACAAACACACTGAGCATCCTTGTACAGACAACAAGGCAGCAGCATCTCTCCTCTTCCTTCTCTCTATCAGTGCCTGTGTCACAGGGATTTAGGACTCCTGCGCCCAGATGGGTGATCCTCTGCCTCCGGGGTGTCTCTCCAGGTTTTGGGAAGCAGCCAGCAGAGTCTTTCCCAACCCCCCATGCTGTGGGCAGAGCAGGCTCCTGCTGGTCACCCATTTGTTTGCTTTCCTGCCATCCGAGCTGGAATGAGTTCTCATCCAGCAGCTTTGCTGTATGGCATCGCATGGGTTATGGGGGGAAGAAATGAGAAGAGTGGGTGCAGTGAGGGGTCCTGCTGTACATGAAAGCGGGAATTGGGGTGGGAGAGGTGCTGTGGTGCTGCAGAGTAAATACATTCTCTCTTTGAAGCATGCACTTATCCAGGGAATCTATTTTGTGATGCTGCAGGAGTGACACCAAGCAGCCAAGCAAAAAGGCAACCCATTGGGGACATGGGGGCTCTTATCCAGGCTGAGTTAGAGACACTGGCTCTGTAATCACTGGCAAAAAAGAGCTTAAGAAGGGGCTTCATGGAGGGCTTACACATTTCTGAAGGGAATTGAGCGGATTGATGCCACGAGGCTCTTTGAGCTCGTGTCAGCTTAGAGGAACAAGTGGGCATCAGTTTAAGCCAAGACGCCTCAAAGCAGGCCACAAAAGGAATTGAGGTGAATATACATATATTGAAACCATTTTCGTGCATGCTGTGCTTAGTTAATCTAAGTCATTGAGTAACCCAAGGCAGCAGTCGGAGTAATCAGTGCAAATGACTTGAAAATGAAGCCAAGCTGGTAATTAGGGATAACAAATGTCATGTCAGGAAAGCAGTGGCTTGGCTCAATGGCTCTGGAGCTTTGCAAGGGTTAGCAGGACCCTGTGTCCACCCAGTGAGTTGAGGAAGAGTAGGAGATAACGGCTGCATGTTGGGCCATGCTAATAGAGTGCTGTGCGGATGCTGCATGGGGTTTAGTGCTCTCTGACCACCCGTTTTGGATTGGTTTATGGCTGTTGAGGGATCTTGGAGAGGAAGCAGCTGAGAAAGGCTGTGCACACAGTCAAAGAGCAGCTGAGCAAGTCAACCAAAACACCAAGATGACTTTCAGCTCGCCATCAGTACGCTTCAGAGTTAACATGTGTTGGTGCTAACGCATGATAAGACATCTGACATGTCTGCTTGGCACCAAATCTCTGCTGTCTGAGCTGTAATTCAGAGCAAGCAGAGACCTTTTGTGACGGGAGGGACTCTTTTGGCATGTTTGTGAAGTGCACAGCAGGGCCCTGATTTCAGCCGTTATCTCTGGGGCTCACTGGAACAATGATGGTCTCTGAAAGCACAGAGGTTTGTAATGATTATTTTCACAAAGTCTCTCTCCTCATCGTGTTTGGATTTTGATTTCTCAGTTGCTCTGTGGCTCAATTTAATGCAGACAAAATCCATAACCAGCCCCCTGGAAAGTGTCACCTTCACAGTGACGCCGAGCGTGGCACTGACAAAATGGCCTGTCAGGGTGATGCGCTGGCAGATGGCAACTTCCACTGGGACAGAGCAAATGAGACACTCGAAATCCTGTGAAGAAACAGCCGAAATAACCCCAAATCCACCCAGAAATGAGTGTGAGGGAGAAATGGGTCTAACAAGCTGTTTGGACCCTCCCGAGCTGCCGTTCGCTGAATCCTTGCTAAGCCCAACCACCTTCCCAGCAAAGCCAAAGCTAGAAATAGGCAGGGAGTGTTCTTTCTCCCTCTTCTTCCCTTTCTTTTTCCTTCCCCACCCTGCTTTTTCCTGCCCCTGACTCCAGCTGATATCTATCTAATGAATGTGAAGGCATTTAGAGTGGCCAAAGTGAAACGTATGAGGCTGATCGCCTTCATCTTATTACAGCTAATGGGAGCCCGCATAAATAAATCCTCATGGATCCTGATGGAAGCTTACCTTTAAATATCTGGCCTTTGGTGTGAAATATGGTAATGGGGAAGGGGGGGACATGTGTCACCTGCTGCAAACCACACTCCTGGTGGGGTTTATGTATTTATTTTCCCCAATAAGCCTTGAAATCACTGTGTGATTAAATAGCGAGTGGCTATTAAGCCCATGTTTAGGAGTAAGGTTTAATAAGGCAGTAATAGGTACTCTGTATATTTACACGTGTAGCCAGCCTTAGGTGGTAAACCTCAACCCAGGTGCTCTTTAAATAATCAATAGTTATTTATTAAACATGGAGCTGCTATCCAGCTAAATAGAAATTAAATGCCTAGCTGAGAGATGAGCTTGGATTTCAAGTATTAAAGAGTTAGTGCTCTTTAAGAGCATTCCAGCATGCACTGGAATCCTAAAACTGCTTATCCTGACCCGATCCTATCCCTGCACCTCTTCGCACACTTTTCCTTGGCTGGTAGGCAGGACTGGGATGCCCATCCCTGTGGTCTCCTGGCTCCCCAGGGGTACCTCTATGCCTCTGTCTCAGGTGCCAAGGGAATAGCCGAGGGAATTGCCATTTAATTTGAGTGAGCTCCATGTTTGCTCTGTAAATACCATCAGAGGTTGATGTTTTTAAGGGTTTTAGGCTGGATTCTTTCCCTCTGCCAGCAATTTGGGCATGTGAAAGCCCAAACGGGAGCTCCTGTGGTGATGCTGCTTCACACTGGAGCCCTCCAGGCCCTCTCCCTTCCTTGGCTCATGGGCACTGTACACGAGCCCTTGTTTCTCTGCAGGCTTCACCATGTAAGTGATGCCCACCCAGCTGCAGGAGCAATGGGGCAAAATACCCCAATTAGGGCAGCAAACGGCACCCATGGGGTGGATGAGAAGCACTTGGAGATGTTGGTATGAAGTTAATGCAACTCTCAGCATCACCTTCCCATATCATGTCTTTGCTTTCCAGCCTTAGAGATGTTCACTGTAGGGGATGGGATGGCTCTGCCCTGCTTGTGCTTGAACCAGATGCTTTCTGGCATCTGGGACTTCAAACCTTTCCCTATGAAGCAGCTTTCCTTTGGGTTTTGCCTTTGCTGCGTGCTGGATGCCAGCAAGTCACCAGTGCCTGGAAGCAGCTCGCTCTGTGTCAATAACTCTGCTGCTATTGCTTCAGCATTCCTCTAGGACAGCAAAAAAAAAAGGGAAGGGGAAAAAAAAGGGGCCTTAACTGCTGCTGTTTATCCCTGTTATTTTCAGTTCATTTTATGCAGCTTCAAACACAGCTGACACTCACCCGGGTCCATTAATGGAAAATAAAGGTCAGGGCTGGAGGCACCGGGCGCTGCTGTCCCCGGCTCCCGTGTGGTGGGAGTGTGAGAGCCACAGTCCTTTCAGTTCCCTTCTGATGTGGTGGAAACAGGGTTGAACTTGTCCTGAGTGCCCCCAGTGAGAGCACCAGGTGCAGGGGTGGGGACAGGACCAAGCAGGATGGGTCCTTGTTGAGCCTTGGTGCAGGCTGGACGTGTCTCCAGGGATGAATGTGTAGTGTGGCTAAAGTTAAGAGCCGGTTGCAGCTAAATTTAAGAGGCAGTTCCATCTCCTGGCTGTGTTTCAGGGATTTGGGATGATGCTGGGCAAGCTGCTGCCCCAAAACCTCATTTGACAGAAAATAATGCTATTATTAATATTATTATAATATATATATGTTATATACCTGTTCAGGGCCAGGTTGGACAGGGCTTGGAGCAACCTGCTCTAGTGGAAGGGGCCCATGGCCATGTCAGGGGGTTGGAACTAGATGAGCTTTAAGGTCACTTTCAAACCATTCTATGATCCTATTAACCTTCTCCTTAAGGGATATATACTAACGTTAAGGGCCAGAACAAGCTGAAGGTTGTTTGCTGGTGTGCTGGTGGTTTCAAGGTAGGTGCCTATGATTCCCCAAAGCACCCTGTGAGCTGTTATCAGCTGAAGTACTCTCGGTGAGCAGCATGACTTTTGTTGTACCCTATGGGCATAGAGTGAAGCTCCTGGATTCCATCCCCTCCATTGTGTTGGGACATATGGGTGAGAAACAGGCTTTTGCCAGGGTGATGTGCAGGGCTAGATGCCCTGGTCAGGTGTTTTTCAAGGTATCCAAGTGGATGAGGCACTCTCATCCTCCAGTTACCCCATAGCAATGAGTTATTATGCAAGGATGGACTCTTATCCCTTCACACTTTATGGATCCCATTTCTTCACACAATATTAGGGAACATTGCATGTACCCTTTGGGCTTTGCCTACCACTGTTATTTCTATTGCCTCATTCTTCCCCCTCAACCCCCCCGACATTTGCTGCTAAAGCAGCCAAAAGCTGCTTTTGTATCTTGCCTTTGTTTGTGGCTTTTTCTCTTGGATTAGCAGTGTGAGGACAGCTCTTGCCCTTCTGTCTCATGCATAGTTGCCGTGTGATGTCTCTATCAGGCAGCAGCTTGTGCCGAGCATCCTTCTCCTGCATGGCAGTGCCTCTGACCATGACCAGCGCTTCCCCACCTCTGCTTCCCAGCTCTCCCTGTCACTCCCCAATGCTGCTATGTGACAAAGTCCTTGCCTCTGCCCTCAGGCTCTGCGTTACAGCTGCAGCAGTGTGTGGGGGGGGGGGAGTGGGGTGTAAAGAGGAGCTCAGATACAAACTGCGTCCTGCTTTATTCATCACAAATCACCCACCACCAATGTTTCTCCGTTGCTCCTGCTCTCTTGCATCCCTATCTCCCAACTTCTCCTTATAGGAGGTGTGATGCCCACCCCTGTTCAAAGATCCAGCTTCAAGGAGCATCTCCAGAACCCCCAGTGGGCAGCCCCGGGGCAGTGAAAACGTGCTTTAGGAGCAGTGGATCCTCTTGTTTGTATTTCAAAGCACCAGTGGAGTGGGACTGGGATTGTTGCCAGAGTCTTGCTAGAGGGAAAGTTTTCTCTGGCTCAGTTCACTCAAGGAAGGGTTTTTTTCCTTTTCCCCCTCTTTTGCTTTATTCTGGTACCTTTTTAACAGGCTCAGCTAAATAAGTACATAGAATATACCAGTTCCCAGCCCCCAAGAGGTGCAAATCCACCTCAGATTAAAGTACTTCCTGTGATCTCCAAAGTAGCTGTATTTTGTATGCTGACCCCTGTTTTGCTGATCCTATTAGAGGGTATCATGCCACACAGCACCTCATGGCTATATATGTATTTGGCTTTCTGTAAGCAGGGGCTTTTCCAGTTGTGTTTCATTTTGGTGGCTCTTTTGCCTTGTCTCAATCCTCGACTAACTCAGCACCCCAGACATCAGGTCTGTCCTGGAGCTGGAAGGAGATTTCCATTAATCCAGCACTGAATTCCCATAATATCCTTTGAGAAAGCTCATCCCCACATTGTGAAAGTCACCCTCTGCTTTTCTGGAGTGGCCAATGGTCTGTTTTGATAGGGGGAGCTGTGACAACTCCTTATTTCTTATTCCTATTAATCCCTGTATGGGATGCAGATGCTGTGGGAGAAGCTGGGGGATGCATCCTCTCCCCTTTACCAACTCTCCCATTGCAGGATGTAGCTTCATTACACCCTACCAGCGACCCCGCCAAGTGTGTTACTGCTCCTCCCAGCACATCTCCATCCCTCTCTTGTGTTCATTGCAGCCCTTTGCGCAGTGATTTGGGGAGTCAGCATGATGAGAGCCCCAGAATTCCATATTCCCTCTGTTCTTCCAGCGCTGAAAAACCCAAGTGCTGATGTGCATATTTCAAAGCAGCCCTCCAGCAAAGCCTTGCACCCTTGAGCTACCTGTCAGCTCCAGAGAGGCCTGGCCAGAGACCCCCTCTTATGCTAATGAATAAGGACAGTAATGTATGATCACCCTTAGCTGTGTTGAGGACTCTGAGCAATGTCACCGTTGACTGCACTGGCAATTACAAAGGCCAGTGGGAGAGAAGGAGGATAAAAAGGAGGAGGAGGAGTGACCATGATGCTTGGGCAGCCTAAAATCACCCCTAAAATCACAGTCACGGGAGTGACTGTGGTGCTCGAGCCACTTCAGCCTCCTCCTCCTGGTATCAATCAGCCGTGGGGGGCGGGTTTGTGTGGGGGGGGAGCCACTTCAGCCTCCTCCTCCTGGTATCAATCAGCCCGGTGGAGCCTGCTTCCCCAGATGGGTTTCACTTTCTGTTCCATCTCATTTGACACTTCATCAGCTGTAGACGGCAGAGAGACATGTCAGCTCCTGATATCCATCCCCTACCTGCCAAAAGGCTCATGCTCCTTGGCAAGAAATGTGATTAGTCTGGTTCGTGGCAGAGATTTCTCTTGGCCTTATCTTGGGGGAGGCAGTTGCAGCCCCCAGCCCATTTCTTTCCCCTTCCCCAGCTCACTGAAGGCTTGTTGCTTATTCTGGCCTGATGTAGAGGTGACACGGAGCTCTGGGTGCTTGCTAAGCTTGATGTGTGTGCGTGCATTGGGATGCTGGTGCTGGGCCTATATTAAGAGGCTGTATGTCTGGTGTGGGATGCGGGTGCAAAGGGCTCCTTACTCCTTATTCACTAAGTTAAGCGTAAGTTGCTACCACTGTGTAAAAATAGCAGCAGCATACATGAGCTCTTGGTCCAAACAGATTGAAACCCCTTTTCTTCTTCTATGAGAGCACCCTGAGTGTGGAGATCTCTCCTGGAAGCCTTGATCCCCCCTCAGAGTAGGGGGAGAGGCTGGGCTGTTCCACACCAGGAGCCTTGTACCTTCCCATTTCATCCTTTCAAATTCTCTAGTGAAGATGCTGAGTTGTCCTCTAAATTCCCCTGGGATCCTGCTGTTCATCACCCTCTGTAGCTGGTCAACTATGTGGCTGGGTGCCATTGACCCTCTCTATTGCTCTGAGGCTTTCTGTGCACTTGACAGTACCCCATAAACCCTAATGATGGACGTTACTTTTTGAGGCTGTTTGAAGGGAGAACATAAAACCTAATAGGCAAAAATATGCTTCTCCAGGCAAGTTCCTTAGGAAATCAAACCCAGGCAGGGTTTCAGTGTGAGGTTTGTGAGTCCCGTCTCCATGGGGCCAGCGATCCCATGGCTGGGCTCTCCCCATGGAGCTGGTGTGTGATCCCTGGGTCCGGCTGCAGTCAGCTCAAACAGGAGGAAAGATGTTGTCTTTGGAGTTGCTGGCAGGTGGAGGAGCTAAAGGAGGTGAGGATTTAAGAGCCTTGATTCCTCCCATCGCGTACTGGGGCTGTGACTTGTGATAACGCCGCCAGGCACCGACTGGAATGCACATAATAAATTAAAACCCAAAATGTGATTACTTTGGCGCTGGGAAGACAAATGCGTGTGCCTGGGGAGTAACAAAGCATGTTTGATTTGTTGTTGTTTTTTACTATGTTTACTATTATTATAACTTATTCCAAATTATTCCAGTCTGAAACGGAAAGGAAGCTGTAGCTTGCAAACCTCTTTGGAGGAGTGGGCTTGGGGAAGGGACTTAAAGGAGACAAACCTTCTAAACTTAAAGAAAGGGTCTTGGTTGTCTGGATGCTGATGGGGGAACTGGGAACATCTGGATAATAGAGGCAGTTGAATGGAGGTGGGTGATTTATATAGCTGGGGCTGATGTGAAGATCCAGACTCCTCTGCTCTGGACGCAGAACAAAGGTGCAATGGGAGTGAATGCTTCACAAGCAAAATAAATCAGAGAGAGTCATCCCCCTTTTGGGGACAGAAAGCTGAAGTGGAGCCTTGCTGGATGCTGGGTCACCTTCAGTTCAGAGATGAGTCCTTGACTTTGGGTCCAACTTGCTTCTGCATCCCTCCCGCTGAGCAGCATCACACAGGGAGTAACACGCTCCCGGGACCTTACAAGGCACCCATGGGGATGGCTAAAGGAGGATCCGCTTTTCTTTTCTCCCCCATAGAGCAGAAATCACCAAAGCCAGCTCCATCTCCCATCATTCCTGACTAGGGAAAAAAGAAATGGAGCTTCTAATACCCATCTCCACAGGAGTCTCTAATGCTAAAGAGCTTAGAGGGGAGCTACTCATGACTTTGAGAAGAGTAAAAGCCTCCCTCGTCCCCTAAGCGGTGTCCGGCTCAGTGAGCCAACACGCTCTGATAACATGGCAGATGGGTATTTCTAGCATTTGTTTTGATGATGAAAGTGTACATTGTGCTCAAAGATGCCCCCAGGACACATTGTTCTCTGCGTAAAGTGATGAAAATTAAAACTAAGTTTCCTAGGTCAAAAGGACGCTCATTAAACCATTCAGGCCTAAGAGGAAAAAGAGGGGGGAGAAAAGCCAAAACAGCTACGAAACCCAGTCCTTATCTTAAAGGAAAGTGGCTCTGGAGGACCCGTGGGGGATCTGTTTGTTGTTTGCCTGTGCTGAAATAGCTGTTTTGGGATGATAATCTTGGTGCATCAGGCATGTAGTTAGGGAGCAGGATTGGGGCTGGGATGCTGGAGGGGCAGAAAAGTGGTGGTACCTGTTGGTTTAGGGTTGTACCCAGTGCACTCGTGCCAGCCAGGGGAATGCAAAGCCATGGGGTTTCATCTAGGGAGCATACATCAGGATTTGGTTTGTGACATCACTAGAGCGAATGGTGGGAGAAGCTTTGCAAGGATGGGATCACAAACTATCCCCCTGGTGTGTGATGCTCTGGGCTTTGCAAAAAATACCAAACCAGAAGAAAAAGGGGCAAAAAAGAGGAGGAGAATGCAGATTTCATGTAGGTTTGGGTCCAAGCAGGGACTATACGTGTTCACTGCTCCCTCTGTGGCTGCTGGGCTTTTGTCCTCTGCTTTTTCGCTGTTGAAGAACAAGCCAGGAACCCCTAAAGCCCCACATTTCCCCTGGTGAATGGAAAAGCACCACATTGCAGAGCTGGAAATGCCAATCAGCAGGAGCCAGGGGAAGAGAGGAACAGCGTGTGGCCTCTGCAAATTGCAGGCAAAGTGACACAGTTATTCAGAGCTGCTCGGGGAGGGAGGGAGGTTTAGTGCTTAGATGGGAAAAGTGCTCTCGGATTCCTTTTATAACCACATTATTGAGCCAGCATGGGCAAATTGTTTCCCATCTTTGTTGCCCCAGTTTCCCTCGCTCTTCAAAATGGGTCTGATTTTTACCTGCTGCCTAACGGAGGTGGGAGCAAAGCTCCGTTTATTCTTGCCAAGTGCTTGGGAATCCTTAGGAAGCGATGCCATAGAAAGGCAGGGGACTTTTTGGACTCAATAGCAGAGTACCAGCCACTTCATCTATCATATTTAAGCTCTATACAGTTGTTACCCCAGTTGAGAACATGCAAAACCCACTCAGGCCACCCATCAAATACTCAAATCTTGTTATTCACAAGGTTCGTAAATGAATTAAGACGGAAAATCATATTCTGGAAACGACCTTTCCCCTCCCCTCATCCCTTAAACAACCCCAACCCAACAATCCTCATGTTCCTTTCTCTGTGTGTCTATTTTTATGCACTATAAACTGTGCTGTGTCTCTCCAACTGCTTTTCCCCTTATTTGTGATTTGATTTGCCCTCCAGAGATCAGCAAAGAGCATCAAACGTCATTTTAGCTCTACCCTGTGGCTCAACGACGAAGATTAATAGATGAGGGCTTTTATTGTGTGGGTACGTGTGTGCTCTCCCTTCTCCTTAAATGTTTGCTGCCTGGAATCATATTTGGGATACTCTGCTCTGGAGCTGAATACTAAATTCCTCCTCTTTCCCCTCCAAAACCCATCAGAAACGTGAATCCCCTTAGCAGCAAGAGATGCTTTGGGACTATGGCAGGGCTTTCATCCTTTCCTCCACCCCCCATTCATTTTCTGTCATTAAACAGTCTCCTTTTAACCTGGAAATGAATTTCCAGAGGAATTTGGACACATAGACAGGTGCACATCCAGTTTGGTGGCATCAGCCAAAATTATACCTTATACAGCGATTTCTGTATCCCTGAACCGCATAAGCCCCAAAGGCAACAGGCATTTGTAGGATTAAGCCATTCTGTAGTATAATATATATGTGAATGTGTGTATAACTATATATATTGATAATATTTTGTATTATTTTTATTCCCCCCCATTCTTTGCAAGCTTTTGCCATTGGGGGTGACAGGGCTTTTCCCCATGAGCAGTATTTCCAGCGCATGGAGCCCGCTTCCAAAGCCAAGGCAGTTTTCCTGCTGCCTCAGCTGATAGGGAAGCTGCCTGTAATCCCAACTTGCCATTTCACTTTGAAGTAAGTCTCTATTCAGGGGGGTTAAGCACAAAAGCACAAAAAAGCAGATGCTGAAGGCTTAAAAACCAGGAGAAAAGAGGGGGAAAAATAGGAAAAAGGGCTGTTGGTGCATCATTGTTAATCCCTTTGTATTTTAAGGGCTGTTTTCAGCTAATGCTTGGGGGCAGGGCAGCATTTTGGACCCATGCTGAGACATGGTGGGGATTTGAGTTCATGAATAGGTGTCCTTAACAGCAGGTTGTGCCTCAGTTTCCCCTTTTTCTGCTGTCACTTGGTGCCAGGAACAAGCGCAGCCATGGGCGCTGCTGGGGGCACACAGAGGATGGGTAAAACCTGAATCCAGACTTAAAAGATACTTAAAAAAGATCCTTTCTGCTTGACTTGAAAGTAGATTTATTCAGAATTCACT
This sequence comes from Nestor notabilis, assembly GCF_000696875.1. Lineage (NCBI taxonomy): Eukaryota > Metazoa > Chordata > Aves > Psittaciformes > Psittacidae > Nestor > Nestor notabilis. Next base: position 58,671 of record NW_009944958.1, on the reverse strand, counting down.
CCCATGTATGTACTATTAAAGATTTGAGCTCTCAGAGGTGGGGTTTGCTTTTGAAGACATATTACTTTGTGTTTTTAAAGGGAGCACGTGAGGGGGAAAAGTTCACCTTTAAGGATGGATGATCCTTTCTTTACAGCACGGATTTACTGAGGGAATTTCTCTGAGGAAATGACTGTCGACGGTCAAAAATCAAATCAAAGGATCCCAAACCTTCCCCCCCTCCTAAAGCCACTCACCTTCGCACAGTGATGGATTATGTCGCTGCAAGTGGAGTTAGGGAGAAACAGAGAGGAAGAAACAGATCCTGCAGTAGACTCCAGGGGGTTGGGAGAGGGTTATGAATTATTAAGTAAAATTAATAATTGAAATAATTAACAGCTGCAAGAGGCTTTTGTCCATCCTCCACATAATAGGGGAGCAACGTTTAGCATCAAGCAGTAGTAAGCACCACTAATTTGATGTTAATGAATTCCTTGGCTCCATGTTCCAAGCGTTTATGGGTGTTTTCTTGCCTTATAAATATATTAATAAGTTTAAGTCGCTCTACAAAGTAATTTCAAAAATAATAATATATTAAATAAAAAAAAGTCCCCAGCAAATGGCAAGACATTTATTTTGGATCAGTAATTAAAATGGCTTTTTCTCCCCATCAGAGGAAAGTGGTTTTGTTCCGAGGAGCTTCTAATCTTTATTCTTCTTCCTCTGATAGCAATCGATAACGTTTGCTCTTTGGGGCCAGGCTGCTGCACTCTCAGCATTGCCACTGCTTTTTCCTTCGTCATGGCTTTTTGGAGTCTGTTGCTGGATCTCCTAAAGACCAGAGGTTTTCCTTGCCCAGCCCCATGGCTCTACCCCCTTGGATAATTTAGGGACTGGAGAGATGGCTCTAGAAGGCGCAGCTTAGTGATGGCAGCTTGTATTTGGGGATGCAGGATAGATCCATGGTTAAGAGGAGCCAAACCCCTCTAAAAGCCTTTCAAGGAGGTAGATCCATCTAGAGGTAGATTCAGAGGTGGATAAATGGAGTGCAGTGGTATTTATAGCTCTGCCCCCATTGGATAACATAGGGACTGGAGAGAAGGTTCTAAAAGATGCAGCTTAGTGATGGTGGCTTGTATTTGGGGCAGGTAAATGGGATGCTTACTGTTCAGGATGCACACCATTTGGGATGCTTGATTTTTGGGATGCTGCTTGTTTGGGATACTTAGCATTTGGGATGCATGCTATTTGGGACGCATGCTATTCGGGATGCATGCTATTCAGGATATGTGTTATTTGGGATGCTCAGCATTTGGGATGCGTGCTGTTTGGGATGTTCAGCATTCGGGATGCACACTGGTGGTAGCAGCAGATGGGGACTATTGGATGGGAAATGGCATCGCTCTCCTCAGGGAGCATCAGCATCTTATCTGCAGGCAGCAGCGGCGCTGCCTCCTTTGCAAAGCTCAGCACAAAATACTGGAGCAGGGAAGGAACTAATTCCCATCCTTGTCAGCAGATGGGGGTGAGATGATTTCTGGCCTGGCTTGGTGGGAGAGGAGGTTGTAGGGTGCTATGGATATCCAGGCTGCTTTGTGTTGGGTAGCAAGGGCGATTTAGGTGCTGAGCCGGAGGGATGGAGCAAGGAGTTTCAGGAGATGGAGTAAAAAGTAGGCAATACTTATTTTTCCCCTTACTCCGAATACTTTGGGAGCTGCGAGGTGCCTGGCAGCAGGGATTGACTCCTCAGGGAGTGAAGAAGCATTAGAAGTGTGAAGTTCAAGTGATGGGGCTCAGCTAGAGCAGCAGACTTCTGCACACATCTCCCAGCCAGGGATTTGCCCTATATTTAATACTTCTCCTGCCTGCTTTAGTGACTCTTTAAACACTGTGCACTTCGTGTGTGTATATATTCCCTTCCCCTTCCTGCTAGATGAAGTGGGCTTGGGTTTTATTGAATCCGTTTCCTCCGAGGATAGAGGTTGCGAGTGGATAAAACCTCTTTCAATCCCCTAAAAACGCCGTCAGGGGATTCGCTTCAATTCATTTAATCCTGTGCACTTTATCGCGGTCACTTCATCACGGCAGGTAAGTGGATGCTAATGGATCCCTTCTTTTTATGGCCTGCAGCCTCCTGGAATTAGATCCCCCAGCTGCAAATCTCTGCTTTGTGGTTGGCATTTTATCTTCTTGCTTTGATTTGATTAGCAGGACGCCTGGTTCAGGGGATTAAGGCCACGAGAGCTCATTGCTCTCATCTACTCTGACCTTCTGGGTAGCACCAGCCCAAATTTCACCTGGAGGAGATGCTCTGTGAATGTCAGGATGTGAAATCCTCCCATCCAAACCCACTGAGCCAGACCTCTCACTTTGTGGTCGTATACCTAAAATATGTGGAAAGCTTTTGTTCTTCTCGGTGCTGAGTGAGGGTTGATGTGAATACACCTCTTCTGATGGCCCCATTCACTACCTTCGAAACCTGACAGGCCCTTTTCATTGCAACGTTGAACTTTGGTGTCACTAAACCATTTTCCTTTATCAAGTCAGGGTGTTTGGATGCTTCCAGGTGAAGGTTGTGGTATTGCCCCCTCCATTAATGCTTTTAAAACTGGGAAATTTTCTCCTTTGGTGTCAGAATTCTGCTTTTTTATTCCCCATGAGCTTGCTTTAGTATTTGTTTTCGGGTGCTCCATCTGAAGCGTTCGTCCTGTCTGACTTCTGAACTTCACCCAGTGTTTGTCTGCTCAGGCTCAAGGTTGTAGGATGCTGCCCCTAAAACTGTGGTCCAGCCTCACTGTGAAGCTCCAGTGCTTGGCTTAGACAGGGAGAGCTGTGTGGGCTGTCCCTCGTGATGCTCTGGGATCTTTTCCCACCAGGAAAATTGATCTATCCAGGTTTAGCATCATGACATATGGAGCTCAGATGAAATTCAGACTGACTTAGGCATTGGGGAACCTCAGGGCTGCAGGCTTTGTGCATTGGGGCATCACCATATTGTCCCCAAGGGTAGCAAAAGGGACTTCTGCCTTTTGCAAATCTATCGCAGGGGGCTGAAAGGCAGCCTCAGGTGGTAGTTGAATGTGTTGTAATGTCTTACCCCATCCCTGGCAGTGTTAAAGCCAGGTTGGACACAGGGGCTTGGAGCAACTTGCTCTAGTGGAAGGTGTCCCTGCCCATGGCAGGGGTTGGAACTGGATGAGCTTTAAGGTCACATGGAACACAAGCTATTCTATGATCTCTAGCAGAGCCTTAGCCAGGGGCTGTAACATTGAGCTTCCTGCTTGCAATATGTCCTTTTACAGCATCAGGCACCCAAAGCAGTCCTGACTCCAGAATACTTTGCAAAAGCAAAGCCTGGTGTGGGGAAAATTAATCTGGTCATTGCTAACATGGGAGGAGTGGTGTACGCTGGTCCCAAAGGGATTTATTGCCTCTTGGAAGGGATCCCACACACTCCAGAGCATCCTTTAGCATGTAATGCCGCTCCCAATGTCCCCCTGGGCAGGGGCTGGCTGGTCTCAGAGCATTAATGCCCAAACTAAATAACTCTTGAAACACAAACCTATCGTCTGAAAAAACAGAGGCTGAGTTTGAGTTATTAAGGAGCCCTATTGCCACTTGCTGCAGAGGGAGAGAGGGAAAGGGAGGGGATGGTGCTGTTTGGGAAGGCCAATTATTTCTGAGCTCTAGACACTCTTATTAACTTGGGCAGAAAATGAATTAGTCTCGTTAGAAAACCTCATTGGAATTTGGTGAGGAGTTACTGGGGGAGATGATAGAGAGGGGGGAGTTTGGGAGTCACAACTGCTCTAGGAGGGAAGGGACAGAGAAAGATGCTGGGGGGAGCTGGTCAGATTAATGGGAGCAAAGGAAGCCCATGGAGAGAAGGGGGAGAGGAAGGAAGATGAATTTTTTAGCCATAAGGATCTAAATTTGGCAATTTTATCTTTTAAAAAACATGAGTATTGCTATACGAGCATACTTATATATATTTATCTTATATATAACTCATATATATACACACAGTCATATATATATATGCATTATATATAGAGAACATGATGCAGAGATTTATCAGCAGGTTTCTGTGGGTGGCTCTATTTCTTCCTGATGCACCAGTCCGTCAGCATGAGGTTTGGTTAGAAAGTGCTGGATGGGTTTTCTTTATCTTTATCTTTATTTTATGAAGTCCTTCAAACATCTGTTCCATTCTGATTCCTTTAGAGGCTCAGGGAGCTGGCTGGCTGCATGTGGTTTGGATAGAGATGCATTTGCTGAGTGTTAATAGTGGGGATGGAGGAATGGAGCAAGATCCCTCCTTGGAAGGGATGTGGTGGAGAAAATGCATCCCAGTGGTCCAGACTTGATGCTGGTGGAGTGAGAGATGCTGCAGCACAGGAAGGGGTTATGGGATTTGGGATTGGGCTTTTCAAAAGGGTCCTGTGGGGGTTCAATAAGAAATCAGCTTTTTAATCCTTTCCTCCTATAAGTTGTTCGTTACGAAAGTGTGCTTTTACCATGAACCACAGAGGTTGGAGATAACACTTGATTCTTGACCTTTTTGAGTTGAGAGTTAAGCCAGACATGGGCAAAGACTAGGGATTAGTAGGCAGACTCCTTAAGTCACCCCAAAACGCAGCACCCAACCTTCTAGTGTTAAAAGAGCTCCCCAGAATAAGATAAAACACTGATTTGGATGAACCAGAGTGCTGCAACCTTGGGGATCTTGGTGTGGCCTTTGGCTTGCTGCTTCTCCAAGCTAAACCAATAGACATCATCCAATTCATAGCAGGGCTAGGCCTATACTCATAGTTCAACTACTAGCAAGTGTAGCCCTACATGATCAATTGCATCCTCCCAACCCCAGCCCGAGGCCCACAGCATCTGCCCGTAGGTGACATTGGGTTTTGCAGCGGCTGAGCCGACTCTTCAGCCTTGCGGCTTTTCCCCAGTGCTCTTGCTCTGATGGCTTTTCTGCCTGTTACTGAAATAACCTGTCAAGCTCAAGCTAATAATGAGCCATAAGTCTGATTCTCTCTGGTAGGTTGCCCTGGGTGTCTATCACAATCTTTAGGGGTGACCCAATTATGATAATGGGCCGATCTTGCTACTGGTGTTCAAAACAAACTGTCAAACAAAGGAGGAGAAATAAAAGCTCCTTGGAAATTAGCAGAAAACCCAAATACAGCTTTTTTTCAGGGCATCTTTTGGCATGAGGTGCCTTTAATATTCACCTCTTCAGCCAGCTCTGCTCTGATACCTGCAGAGAACAGGAAAACGAACCCCAAATGCAGCACAGGCCACATAGGTGATGCTCCACTTGGGTGCAGCATGTGTGATCCCATCCCCAGCCTTGCCAGCAACCCTCAGATACAGGGTTTTGCTCACTTTCATGCCCAAACTCTGTGTTTAGAGCAATAGTTTCATTCCCACTTGGTCATAACACCTTGATTTTACCAGAATATCTCCGGTTATTCAGAGGTTGACTCAAGAGGGGAGGAAGAAGAGTGATTTCTTTCCCTCCCAGCCCTGTCTGACATGTACCTTTAGTTAGCCAGGGCAAGATAAAGGGAATAAAGACAATTTTAACCCCATCCTTGCTCCTTTTCATCACCACCCACCCAACTTCTCTTTCCCCACGCTCTGGCCTTGTGTAGTGCACCAGTATTATTTCTGCATCATCATAATAATAGCAAAGAGAACATACAGCTCTGGCTGCTGTGACCTCCTGCCCAGCGTGCTCCACTGGAACGCTGCTGGAATCACAACTTGGCACCAATCTTTTTAGTGAGGGATTGCTTCTGCCTCATCTATAATTTACAAAACACACTCAGATTCATTTTTTATGGGCTGTTTTGATATGATGCCATTTAAAAATCAAACAGAAAGGACACACCTTTTAAGAGGTTGCTCCTGATTTCTCTTGTTCTTTTTTCTTTTGGGGTTATATTTCTTGCCGTTACCAGCTGAGCAGAGAAAGGGGAATTCTTGCTATCACGGCGTTCCGGGCTATTCCCTGCAGTGCCAGGGGAATGTCACAACCTGCTCCCTCAGCATCCAAGCTGGCCTTGCTCATTGCAACCCTCTGTATATTCCTGTTTGCTCCTTCCACCCTCCCTTGGCTTGTGATCCTATAAGCAGGAAAAAGATTCATTTATTCCATCCCCTGCTGTTGCTCAGGGTGGTTGGGCAGAGAGGGAGAGGAGGACCGCTGTGACATCCCCCTGAGTGATGCTCGTCTCAGCTGTATCATCATCACACAGCCCCTTAGTTTGGAGCACTGGGCAGGGGATATAAAATTCCCGATACACCAAGAGTAAAAGAGGTTCTGGCTTGGCATAGAGGGCAGAGCCTTTTCTTGGAGACCAAGTTTTGCTGCTTAGATGGCAGTGCCTCTCCCAAGTGTTTTATTGCCTGCAGGCTCCTCTACTCTTCCGTATGCTGTTTTATAGTGCCCCTATCTGACTAATACAAATCCCATCCGGCATGTATTAGCGGGAAGGGCATCGTTAGCAGGAAGAGCAGCACTGCAAGAAACCAACCATGAATCTTCTGGGGCTCACGGGGCTCTGTGAATAGTGCAGGAGGATTAAATATGTTCGTCTTTACAGTCCAAAGGGAAGGGAAGAGGTTTCTCATCAGACCCTGGCTGCAGCATGTCTGTGCTATGATGATGTAGCTATAATTAACCTCCTCCCCAACGGAGACGGAGCTGCTTTTCAATCACCCACGAGCTGCCCGGCGTGGGAAGGCAGTGTCTTGAGCAGGAAAAGCTTCATATCTGTTGATAAATAGAGGCCATGATCTTCAGCAACCAGGTACTTGAATGCAGAGAGCGCCAGCAGACCTTGTGCTCATTTATATCAGAGCACAGGCTGAAGAAGGTAGTGTTTTATGCTGCCTTCATCCATGCAAATGGGGAACACCGGCCTGCTGGCGAGGAGCTCAGAGAGAGATAGATGGGAAATCACTTAACTTCCTGACATTTCCAGGCAGTCCCAATGAGCTTTAGCTGCTATTTTATTACAACCTCAAGGATAAAGGTGGACAAAGCACTTTGTCCCCCCAAAAATATCTATTAATTCAGCTGGGTGGATGATCTTCCATTGGGTGGGTTGTGGATGGTGTGTGATTGGGAGGTAAGCAAGGATTTTTAGACAGAAGGTTGACCTATAGACCTGATTGATGGCAACTCGGTCACCTACAGTAGGATAAATAGGTGCAAAGGAGCACTGGTGCTACAAAACGGGTTGAGGTGCCCCAAACTGCTGGAAGAAGGTAGATTGTGATGGGAGAGGGTATGTTTGGAAGGGAAGATGGAGTGAGATGTTGGCCGGTGCAGGACATGATGCGTTGCACCTTTGGGAATGCTGTGATCCCAATTACTGGGTTAAGAGGCATCAAACTCAGTGTGATGTCTGAGGAGGAGTAAACCGGGCTCTGGGGAGGAGCACGTGAGTGAGGAGTGCTAAACAGAACAAAAAGGATAATGAATGCTGCTGTTAGAGCTCCTGTCACAACTGCTCAGGAGTTTAACACTGTGCAATTTCGGAAGAGAAAAACATCTTTCTGTGCTGATTTCTATTATTTTTAGAGGAAAACCATTGCTTGCTCTCAGTGCTCATCTTCCATTTCAGCCTTTTGAATCCCTTTTGCAAAGGTGGGGAAACTGAGGCACCACATTGCACAGGCAGAGCTGGCGGTGAGGGTTATATCCCCAACCCTATGCACCTATAAATCCTTGGGAAGGAACCGTGCAATCTTAGTTTAAGGAGCCCACGTAGCCTCAACTTGCTGCAGAGTTAACATTTAGGTCAGCACAATTGAATGCCTTTTAAAATCCTAATATTATCATTGTAATTGCAAACGTTTTCATTAGGAACTCGCACTTGGGAGCCTGGCACATGGCTGCAAAGTGGGTTTTGTTTCCTGCTCCTGTACAATAGTGGGAAATACTTTGTCCCCTTTACTCTCCCTGTGTTGTAAACCCAACTGCTTTTCCCTGGGGAGCCTCCAGAGAGGCTCTAGAGCCCTGTAGGGTGATGAGGAGTTACAAAGTGCCTTGGTAAAGGCCACCACAGCACTCAGCTGCAATGCAATATGCATTTGTTGTTGCATTATTGGATTATTATTACAGAGGGGAGATTGAGATTCGATATTAGGAAGAAACTATTTACTATGAGAGCAGTGAGGTGCTGGCACAGGGTGCCCAGAGAAGCTGTGGCTGGCCCATCCCTGGCAGTGTTCAAGGCCAGGTTTGACGCAGAGGCTTGGAGCAACCTGCTCTAGTGGCAGGGGGTTGGAGCTGGATGAGCTTTAAGGTCCCTTCCAACCCAAACGAGGCTGGGATTGTATGGATTTAGTTTCCTTGTCTTTCGCGCTCCAGGCCTGGCACTGAAGGTGGTTGTTGCAGCAGCTGAGCAAGCTTGGGGAGACAGGGATTTGCAGCCATTCCCTGCAAGCATCCGAGCACAGACGAGATGAGACGTGAGAGGTGTTGCCAGGCTGTCGCTTTAGTGTCGCCTTTCTGCCACGCTTTAAATTCACCGGCAGAGAGAATTAGCTTTCCTTAAGTGAGTTATTGTGTCTCCGAGTCAGGGCTCTGCTTCCCGAGAATAAAACAAAACTCTCTGGAGATCCAGTCTTAATACCACCTGCCTGGAAGGCCTGATAGAGGACTTAATGCCAAAATGAATATTCATCCTTTGCGGTGGCAATTCTGAGCCGGCTCCTCATCTTGGGGGGGATTAACCCTCTCCTGGAGGGGTGGTTTGAGATAGGGAGCAGAGGAGGGGACATCCGTCCCCACATATCCATATCCCAGGGCTGTAAGCATAAAATCACTGAATAATTTGGGTTGGAATGGACCTTAAGGATCATCTTGTTCCAAACCTTTCTATGGGTAAGGATACCTTCCACTAGACCAGGTTGCTCAAAGCTTTCTGTTAGGGTTGGTGAGATGCTGACTTAGGTTGGGACCAGGCAGAAAAAGTGATACCTCTTTCCCCATGTGCTCAATTCTTTCCCATTCATCTGTCTTCAATTCCTCTATGAGCATCCTGAATGCTTTGCACCTTCCCATCAACCACAGATATCCATACGGTGCAGGGGCTGATCCTTCAGCTGGAAATACTAGGGAGAAAATAGCAGGAACCAGGTCCTGGATAGCAGAGCTCCTTGCAGCTTAGTTATCCCTAGGAAAAAGCCATGCCAATCCCTGCTGCAGCCCACAGGAGATAGCTGGACTTTGTTATGCCTTGTTTAAATAACAGTTTTGTTTTTACAGCAGCTAATCTCTCCAGTTCCCCTAATGTGTTGTTGCTCAGTGATCTCCACCGAGGATAATTGGGATGGGGCCGGGATTCGGGGCATCTCCTGCCCCCTCGCCAAGCACGGGAGGATTTTGAGCACATCACATGGCAGTTTTCCCTCGCCCAAATCACAACCTGTGCAAACTCTGCCCTAATCAAATCTATCAAGGCCCAATTTAGGAGTCTAGCTGCTGTCTGTTTATCAGGGAAATGGACTCAAAATTGGCCCCTTTAATGGAAACCCAGCTCTCACACGAGGGTTTGAATTAATGGCACTGCCTGCTGTGAGCCGGCAAGTTGGGCATTTGATTCCAGTTACAGGAAATTGCCATAATTTCTGCTCTGCACTCCTCTCAAGTGACATGAAGCATCTCTCCTCTTCTTTCCCCCCCCTTATTTATTTATTGTGGGAGAGGTTGGCAGTGTACATCGGTGCTTTTCCCTACCCAAAGCAGCCGAAGGGTTGTCTTGTTATCATGGCAACCCCTGCTTAGCAGCAGACCTTTTGTATACTGGAAAAAGGAGAGAGAAGGAAGGTCTGGAGGAAGAAAAGGATGGTTAGGGGGAAGAAAAGTGTGCTTAGGAGGAAGAAAAAGGTGATTAAGAGGGAAAAGGATGGTTAGGAGGAAGAAAAGGGTGGTTAGGAAGAAGAAAGAAAAGGATGGTTAGGAAGAAGGTAGAAAAGGTTTGGAGGAAGAAAAGGATGGTTTGGAGGAAGAAAAGGCTGCAAATAAGATCTTAAGGGCTGGTTTCAGAAATGGGACTGTTGATGCATGGTTCAGGTACTGCCTGAAGCTGCCGTGCTTATCCGGTATGATCAAGCTAGGAGAACCAAGGGGTGGCCCTGGAGATGTGGGATTGCTGGGGCTGGACCTCCGAGGAGCGATGGAGTTCTTGGGGTGCCATCTGTGCCAAGCATCCCTCTGTCCACGGGAGCTATCCTGCAAAGCAATGGGGTGGCTTCTCCTGGCAGAGCTCCTTATCCTATAGCAGGGAGGCATCTCCTTGGGTGACCTCCTGGAGAAGCAGCTCTTTGACAAGTATCTTTGCTGAGGGAGACCAGGTTCTTAATTTAGATGCCCAAATCCAAGTATGTAGATATCCCACCCCATGCTTCAGATGCTGTGGGTCAGAATTGTTCAGATCTGTGCCTGAAGGTCATCCTCATCCCCCTGGATGCTCAATTGGGTTTGGTGCTCTTGTTTTTATTCCCCCCCTTCCTCCTTCCCTGTGGGCAAAGGTTATTTGGGGAGACTGAACCACCAGGGGCCTGGCTGTAAAACTGGGAATATCTTGGAACTTAGGGAGGGCCATGAAGATGAATGTGAGGATGTTTGTGAAGTATCTGACACTGTCACAAGAAGCACCACAATAATGCTGAGGAGGTGGTGAATAATTTTGTCTTTGGAATAGGTTTGAACAGTGGTAAATAAATCCTGGAGCCACCTGAGCAACGAGGACCTGTACTGGAGCCTGCTTTGGGATGGGGATGCCCCAAGAGCTGTAGTTAAATCCTGCTTTAATGTTCAAACACTTCGTGCTGGTCACTCAGCGTGTCCTGGGTTTCTCTAGAACACAAAGCAAAAGGATGAGTTGTTGGCATCATCTATCAGGGAGGGAAGGGGCACGGAGTTGTGACCCAAAGGCCCCAGAGAGCTTTCTTGGGCTGTTTGTTAGGAACATTGGATGAGCTGCTCCTCTTTTTCTCCCTAAGGAATATTGTTTTAAGAAATGATGGCAGGATGGCAGTAGAGGACAGCACGTAAATTGTGCAGCAGTAGAGACTACAGGTGTGTTGTGAAATGTGTAAATAAGGCTTAAAACCAAGAGAGAAGCATCTTATGCAGCTGCGAAGTTCCCATATGTGCTATGGTGGTGCGTGCATCAGTGTTAGCTGCCAGCCAGCATCCCAGCAGCACTGGCTCACACCTCCAGATGGGGCTCGGGAAGGAGGAAACTGGTTCCTGATCCTGTTTTCCCCTTGGAAAACACGGTAAGAGCCACCACTGTGGGCTTGGCGGTGCATTAACAGGGTTGGGGGCATTAACAGCCGTGGGGGAAGAGGTTGTTTGTGGGGTTTGGGTGCTTGTGTTGCTTTTCTCTTGGTGTGTAAGTGTTGGTGAGCTCTGGGGGTTCTGTCAGCAGTTCTGCACAACTTCTTCACCCTTGTGTGTGTGTTGCCACCAGTTTGGCACCACTGAACAGCAATCCAGGCTGGGGCCGAAGGCTGCTGCGCACTTGGAAGGAGAAACCCAAGGGTGTTGTTGATGCCTCAGTGATAATTCGGGCCATGCTCCCCAAGAGGAAGGTTGCAGCTATCTCTTTCTGCCCCGCTTTGCCATCCAGCACCATCCTATGATCCCAACTGACCTCCTTAAAAGGGATCAACCGCATCAAATGAAGAGATGAAGAGGAAAGGGAGGATCCAGGGGAGGGCGAGGAGGAGGAATGAAATTAGGAGCAGATATTAATAACCATGTTAAATATTTATCTGACCTCCTTTCACATGATCCTTTTTAATGGTGACCCAAAAAGCTGCTGTGCTAATATTCACTCTGGCTTCTCCTCTCTGCCTCTCTGCCAAAGGCTCTGGGTTTGAGCAGGGAAAAACTTCTTTCTCACCCACCTTGGGAGGAGTTGGGCTGTGGGAGGGATGAGAGGAGCCTTGATTAAGATGAAGAAAGTAAGAATTAATAATGGAGCAAAGGGGTGGGGGGGGAAGTGATGATATCTCTGGGAATTGCAGGTCTGGCAACACCTTTGCACATCTGCCTGCACCCATCAGCCTCAAAGGGGTAACCCTGAGCTGGATGCCTTGAGCTCCCGAGCATTCCATGGGCTTCTCCAGCCATCCAGGCAGGTTTGCCAGGTCATTCCTGCCCAACAAACCCTATCTTGCAATTAGGAGTTCCTCTCCTATCCCACTTAAAAAGGCAAACCGAGTACAAGTTCTTTGTCAAGGCAGCCTCTAATTAACATTTGCTGCAGACATGGATGCTGATCATGTTCTCCTTCTGCCTTAGTATTGCCCATTCACTCTGATGGAAGGATACGGTGTATTTGCTGCATTAATTTCTTTATTTTTAAGCAGCCCTGCTTGGAATGGCCCCAGGCATTTGGAGCTGCTGCTCAGGGAAGCATTGCTACCTTTAAAATCAGGCTCAGAACCTCCAGGGCCAGGAAGCATTATCAGCTCAGTGAATTACAGGTGATGTACCAGTCATTAGGGAAGGGTTGTGAATTCCTGACGGGTTTTCCTTCTCCATGCCTGAAAGACTATTGTGTCTGAGTGCAGAACTGTGTGCTGTGGCTTGACCCTTTCAGTTGAAGATGAGAGCAGGGAAGCGGCAGGGTTTTGGTCATGGCTGCAGTTAAGTTCTCTCAGGCAGATCTGAGCTGGGGTGAGGGGGAAAATCAGGAACAACTCCGTGTCATTTTATGCAGGGAGCACTTTCCGGTCTTCCTGAGCACATATTTGCTGCTTTTCCATTTAGCCCTTCAGTTTTCTTCTCCCATCAGCTCCTGAATTGCGAGTGCATCAACTCTGCATCCGAACTGGTCCGTGTTTTCCATCAACTCGTCAGCTTGCCTTTTGTTGCTCAAGTGCCTGCTGTGCTTTCGCTCTTGTTTTGGTGGCTCAAAGCCCATAAAAGCCCTTGAGAGCTGATGTGGAAATATCCTCTCATATTATACCATTTGTCTTTTTAAAGGAAACTGAATTCATTAGAAGCAGGACTGAATGCAGGAGTGGGAATTTTCTAACCTCACCACTATAGCCCCCTGGGACAAGCCCCTTTCAGTTGCCTCCACTAGATTCTCTGAGATGTAATTTGTGTTTTCAGTTTAAGCACCAATTAAGCAAGAGCTTGGCCTCAGTTTCCCCTTTGCAGGATGGAGCTGGTGGCACTTAGCCAGCTTTATAAAGCCTATCTGAGATCTAAACCTGGTGAGTCTTGCTCCAACCTTTAATTTCCCTCAGTTTTGCAGGGTTAAAGGAATGGACTTAGGGATAAAAAGTGGCATTTGAGTCCAGCGTTGCACAGGACTCTAAAACCACCCCTTTTGGGTGGTTGGTTTTGCATTCCCGAGCTTGTCCTGAATGGAAAGTTCTGCTGAGCGTCTTTAGCAAAGTCCCTATCACCACCGCCTCCAGCAAAAAGAGAAACGCCTTTCATCTTCCTAAATGTAATCCTGTTGTAGAACAGGAAATTCTCTGCTAGTCAGAGAGGATATTAAGATGCCTGGCTCTGAAAAAGTGTTTGAAATTATCATCATTAATCTGGAAATGATTATTGCGGAGTTCAAGCGGAGGAACGTGAGAAATAAAGTTAACCTGAAGTGTGTGTACGGTGAAAAAGTAAATCGGATTTTAAAAAAGCTCTTGTTTCCCTAATGGAAGATAAGATTAATGGAACAGCTCGGGAAGGTAGAAGAAAAAATACTCATTTCCAAACTAGGAAAGCAACTGGTGTTGAAGAGGTTTGGAAACCTTCCAGTTGAGGAGGGTTCCTTCTGATGTTCTCCAAGCCCCCGCTCTGGGAAAAATCAGATCTCTGTATGCTGTATTAAGAGCACCCCAAGGCAGGCAAGAGGAGTGGTGGGGACAGATGTGTGGGAGCAGAGAATGATTTGGGTTGGAAGGGACCTTAAGGGTCGTCTGGTTCCATGGCCATGCTCAAGGACACCTTCCGCTAGAGCAGGTTGCTCCAAGCCCCATCCAAGCTGGCCTTGAACACTGCCAGGGATGGGGCATCCATCACTGAAAAGAGGCTCCAGGAACTTGATTTCATCTTAAATTTGTGTAAGAGGAGGACTTAAGCTTCTCTGATGAGCAAAGTTGTCCAGGTCTCACCTCTAACAGAGGTGTGCTGATGCAGAGGAGCTGGGAATCCTCATCTGTGGATGTGGGGCTTCCCTCAGAACCCCCCTCTGAAGGTTTGTGGCATTAACACAGCTTTCTTTGCCATCATCTTCGACCACGTTTGGGTTAGTTTGTGTGATGGGAGGGGGATTGGAACTAGATGATCTTTAAGGTCCCTTCCAACCCAAACCATTCTATGATTCTCTGGATGTTTCCTTATGTCTGAGCTAGCGCCGCGCTGTGGTCCTTGTAATGGGAGCCGCAGTTGACTTCTATTTGGCAGCTGGAGAAAGCTACATGTTGAAGAGGAGGGCTCTGGAAGGAAGAGTTTTTTCCTTGTGTTTTGAGCAGGGAGATATGAGATTGCCTCTGATCTTCCCCTCTTGCTGTCAGTCCTGTCTCAAGTTTGCTGTCAGTCCTGTCTCAAGTTTGTTGCTGTGAACTGTTGCCAGTTTATTTTTCCTAGCTTTCTCTCCGATTTGGATCTGAGAGAACTATCTCCTGCTGACACCCACTGATCTCTGATAGCACCACAGTAATAAATCCTGGGTTCTTTTGCCTCTTTGATCCCTGTTGGTGCTCCTGTCTTTCATGCCTCTTCTACCCTTGTCCATGGGGCACTAAACTCTTGTCCCCACACATGCCCCGCAGCCTGTGTTTGCATTGGTAGAAGGTTAACGCCGATGGGGTTTCACAACTTTTGATTTATTGTCTTTCAGCATTCATCAGTCTTTTCTTTAAATTAAAACTCCCTCCAGATGGGGTCTGTGACACAGATTTATTGATCTGCAATAAAACCTCCCTCATAACCCGGAGAGCTGCCCATTCATCTTTCAGTGAAGGAGGGATCATTTCTCTGTGGATGTCCCAAGAATGAAAGTGAGCTGCTAACTTTTTCCCTCTTCTACCTCTCTGGGTTCCTCCACAATTAACATGCCTCATCTCAGCACCAGATGGGAACAACATCATCTCTCATTCACCTTCCATCTTTAGGTGCTCAGAAGGTGATATGGTGGCAGAAAGGTCCCAAGTGATGGTACAAGCCATAGGAATCTATTTTAGATACTGTAAGTCCTAATGTGGCTTCTATCCCGACTCTCATGGGGATGTGCAGAGGGAGGGAGTAATGGAAATAAGTTGTGGGGCTTCTCTGGTGTGAGAAACAGCAATGATTAGTTGTTGGAAGAAATTCTAGCAAGATAAGCTGGCTGGAAGCTGTAATGATCTCCTTGTTTGTGACTTCTATTCACTTGTGGGTTTGGGGTTTTCCCCCAGGAGCTTAATTTCCTAACTTAGAAAGGACCCGTCTGAAACTTTTGGTGGTGGTGGTGATGGGATTTTACTCAAGTTTGGGGGTTTTAATGATGCAATCCCACCTTCCAATGTGGTTTCAGTCTTAGCCCATGGTACTCTCAAGGTTGGTTGTTTTGACAAGTGTGTCCAGAAGAACAAGTGTGTGTGTGAAATACAAAATGTGATGTGAAAAGAGTGATTTTCTGCAATTTCAGGCACATGGGCAAAAAATAGGTCCCCAGGAAAGATATTAAAGTCTAGACTTGCCCAATTAAACTCTTATTCCTGAGTTTCCCACTGCAGAAAGATGACACTGAAGTAGAAGGCCAAAATGTAGTAGCTGAAGCCAGCCTAACTTGCATTTGTGGTGTGAAGCCTGGTCCTTGGCTTGATAGCCCTCATATTGAACATCCTCGGCAATCATGCTGTGTCACTTGTTCTTCGGGAAGCAAATGGGATTAGGGAAGGATCAGTCATTCTGACAGTTGAGAGGGGGTTTTATAGGTGCCTCAAAGCACAATGTTGCATGAAGCAGGATTATGGTATGTCTGACCAAATCGCTTGATGTATTGAGTGTACATAAAGATGACTGCCTAAGCCTGTCAGATCTTGGCTGAGATGTGAAAGATGACTTCAGGTAACCATGTTGACCGTCCTACATCCATCAAGGTCACAATCATTCCCAAGAATGCCTCTTCTGATGCTTTAGCTAAACTCCAGAGGTGGTCAAAGCTGTGCCAGCAGCAGCTTTGAAGGATGTGAGGGCAGGTGGAGCTGCAGGAGAAGTGCAGAGAGAGAAATGGATGGATGAAGTAGTCCAGAAAGACCCAAGAACCAGCAAGGGGGTTAGTGGTGCCCATGGATAGGTTGGGAAGAGCTCTGGTCTGGGTGAGGGTGACCAGGAGAGGATGGGCAAGCGTTGAGTCAGATGGGAAAGCATCATCATTTGTCACCATAATCAGGAAGTCAGGCTAGAAGGTTTTAATCACTGCGCACGGAGGTGGAATGCAGAACAAGTTTATGGTTTACAGTGAGCGGACTGACACAGCTGATTGATGTCAAATATGTCATGATGTATATTGTAAAGCCAGGAGATTTAATGGTGTAACTCCATGGTAGTCTTGGAAGTGAAGCGCTGCAGAGCAGGGAGTGATGGATGGGCTCATTTACATGCAAAATTGCCGATGGCATTGACAGCACTGGTATGTGGAGGGAAGATAAGAGCGAGGCAGTGAGATTCACTCTGACCCTGGTATTGAAATATTAAAGTACAGCTGTAGGATCATCTGGACTTTGCAAGCTGAATGCACGTCTCTGTGTATTTGAGCGCATATATACACTTGTGCTTATGGTTATGACTACGTGCCCAGGATTCCAGGCAGCTCCATGGAGTAGCATCAGCTCTCAGGCAAAACCAGCTCGTGCTGCTCTTACATCCTTGAGCTGAACTCCCAGTGAATCCAGTTATTGCTCAGCTTTGGAGGAACCTTGGTCCCGATGCTTTTGGGATGCTTTTGCAGAGCACAAGTAGCCCAGGTTCATGCTGGCAACCAGGCTCAGAAGATCTTGCTCCGGGCAAATGCAGGTGGTAGCCTGGGGCTCAGCATGTCCCACAGCACAAGGCTGGGTTTCCAGCTCCATTATCCCAGACTCCAGCATTCTCCCATTGTCACTGCTATGTGTCAGGAGCAGGACTGGTGTAGGAGTTGCATTTGTAGCTCAGAATCTCCTTTCTAATTTTAGCTGACTTGAGGGGAGGGTGGAAAAAGAAAGAGGAAAATCTGGGCTGTTGAGGTGATTCAAACTGAATGTGGCAGAGCAGAGAGCCTAGCCTAAATAAACTGTCAGAGGATGTTTTGCTTTCATTATGCCTGCTGCAAGCCCTTAATATTCCTGCTTGAGCTCTCTAATGCCATCCTCAACTTACTTTTTTAGGATAATGTCTCATATTTGGTGAGTTGCTGGGGAAAGTCGTGAGGAGGAGAAAGCCTTTTGCTTCAGGGAGGGATACAGCACTCCAAGAGGTTGAAGATCCACATTCTGGGTGGGTTTGTCAGGATTTAACTCTCCTTTGGACTTCTCCATCTTAAAGCCTATATGCTGTCCCCCAGCCCAGGCAGAGTACCTGTCTCTAATGCAAATGACTCCATCGAAGGTGATGGACCCCAGGATAGGTCAACATGCTGAAACACTGAGGACTGAGAAGTGAGGGAAGAGAGCATCTCCCTCTGCTCGGGCTGGGTCAGGAAGGATGCAGGAACATCCCCGGAGGGGATGGGTGTGAAAGAGGAGGTTATGAAAGGCCTAATGAGGGTTACTTACATGGGATTTACCTTCATCCACTTGGTCCCTGTCACCTTTGATCCCATCCCTCATTTCAACCTACTTGACAGTCAGCGGAAGGGCCTCAATTGGGATGTTTTTCAGAGGCAGGTTGACTAAGCACCAACTGAGCTGCCCCTGATAGAAATGCTTAAGAGGCTTTGCAGGAGATTAAGTGACTCTGTTTTAATCTTGCTTTCTTCATGGGGATGTGTCGTGGGTCCTAACACGCTGCCTGGGGCTGAACATTCAGCCTCTCTCCCCCATCCCTGGCTGCTGATGCTCCTGGGACAGATGGACCGAGTGGTGCAGGCAAACCCCAGCGTTTTCAGGGATTAACTGGAATCGCTCTTTCCTTACATGAAAAGCTTCATGTTAAACCCATCCTGCGCAAAGGACTGTTTTGTTCCATTTATGAGCTGAGTTGCTGTCTTTGCACAATGTATAACTTGTAGAATAGCCATGTATCTGAGCCAGAGTTGGAGGCAAAGGGTGCTCTGTTAGGGAGAACAGTCTTGAGGATGAGGGGCAGAGGATTTAGGCTTTGTTTGACTTCCTGAGCTCATTTGGGTGCTGATCCCAAATCCTTGGAAGATGGTGTGAAACCCATTTTCCATTAACTCTAACAGAGGAGAGAGGCCTTTTCTGAGCAGAACTAGGGATTGAAATACCAGATCAGTGCAGTGCCCTATCTCTAAAGGCTGCCAGCAGCAGATGCTCATGAAAAAAGTAATAGAGAGTTATGCTGGAGTAATAAATTTGATCTGGGAAGCTGTGATGGGGACTGTGCAAACAATTATGCCAAACCCATCCTTGCCCAGATGGGTTTCTGAGACAAAATAGACACTCACCAATATTTGAAATGCCTGTGGGAGGACTGGAAGGGTCATCTCTGTCCCTGTGTAGCCCCAAATGACAAAGGAATAGAGGAGGGTTGTTGATGGATTGTTATTTTCTTGCAATTCCCCTGTGTAGCGCATTGAAACTGTCTCCAGGAGCAGGAACATTGGCAAAATCACTGGAAGTGCCTCATACAGCATCAGTGCTGAAAAATGGAGGGTGTCATGAGGCTAGTCTCTGCCATGGGGAGCAGCAGCACATCCCGACAGCATGTTCATCCTTCCTTGGGCTTTGCTTCAGCCTTCACAGAACCATAGAATGGTTTGGGTTGGAAGGGACCTTAAAGGTCACCCAGTTCCAACCCCCTGCCATGGGCAGCGACTACCAGGTTGAAGAAGACCTCAAGGATCATCTGATGCAACCTCTCCCTTAAGAAATGTCCCTTCACAGTCCCAGTCTATGCCAGCTTCATCTCAGCTCCCCCTTTTTCCCCTCCACCACATCCCAGTGGCACCCAAGCACCCGTCATCCCTTTCCCATGAAGCTGAAGCTACTTTTTGCTTGTTCATTTTCATTATCATCTTTCTCCCTGGCTCGAGGCTCCCGCGAGGGAGATGCCGTCTGTGTTAATGGGATTATGCGTGCTGTTTGCTGATGTGGACGTGTTTGCCACTTCCTCTCCCTTTGAATTTCACCCACATAATTGATTCCTGGCTCTTCCTTGGCACTTGCTTTTGCAGTGCGGGGTGTTATTAGTCCCCCTTTGTTTCATTGCTGAGCAGTGAAGCCTTTACAAGGCAGCCTGAGCAAAAACAGTTGTCGAATCTTGCTTTCTTGATTAAATAACAGGGGATTGGAGGCAGCTTGAAGCCCTCAGAGGGATGTAATAACATCAGCAATGGCTTGGGAGCAAAGTGGCTTCTTCCCACCACCAATAGCTTGGGTGGATTATTCATGGCTCCATTGCTGGTCATCCGCCTAAGTTGGCTCTGGCTGATACATGTTCATTCATTGTCACAGAATCCTAGACTGGTTTGGGTGAAAGGGACCTCAAAGCTCATCCAGTTCCAACCCCCTGCCATGGGCAGGGACACCTTCCACTAGAGCAGGTTGCTCCAAGCCCCTGTGTCCAACCTGGCCTTGAACACTGCCAGGGATGGGGCAGCCACAGCTTCTCTGGGCACCCTGTGCCAGTGCCTCAGCACCCTCACAGGGAAGAGCTTCTGCCTTAGATCCACTCTAAATCTCCCCTCTGTAAGTCTGAACCCATTCCCCCTTGTCCTATCACTACACTCCCAAGATGTCAAGATGCTGGGTTGAATCCTTTCCTGTTTCACCCATGGGAAGCCTGAGGATGACTTTAGATTCATGGTGCTGGTGTGAATTCTCTTTCTGCCATAGTTGGTCAGGAGCTGATGATGGAAGGTGGCTGGTTCCTTTTAAGTTGCGACATGCTGATTTAGGGATCCCAGCCTTTCCAGAACAACAGGCTGCTTTCAAAGGAGTGCTTGAGGAAAACTAGCAAATACAGGGAAAAGGAAAGCCTTTTGCAAGGTTTTAAAATAGAAATAGTTGAAATGGGAAGATCCCGTTGAGTTTGACTCAATTGTTGCTTGAGTTTAAATGATCTGAGAACTTTGGTTTATGAATCATAGAATAGCTAGGGTTGGAAGGGAATCTTTAAGGCTTCTCTCCCCCTCTCCTTTTTGATGCAATGGCAACATTTGTATAGAGCAGGAACAGTTATTTTCTGCCCAGCTTTCTTCAGACTGGAGATTTCCAGTAGAACACCCTGGAAATGTCACACAAACAGTCTGAGCATGGAGGAAAATCTAGCTGTCGAGCTCAACAACAGCTCAACTCCATCCCTGGCAGTGTTCAAGGCCAGGTTGGACACAGGGGCTTGGAGCAACCTGCTCTAGTGGAAGGTGGCCCTGCCCGTGGCAGGGGGTTGGAGCTGGATGATCTTAAGGTCCTTTCCAACCCAAACCATTCTATGATAACTCCATGGCAAATAAACCCAAATGAGCCTGAAGCTGCTAAATTACCTTTTGCTCTAATGTCCGGGCAAAAGTAAGATGTACTCCCCCAAAACACAGGGTACTGTCTCCCCTCTCTGCCCTTCTAGTTCTTGGCTCTTCTATTTGCATAGTTTCTTGCCTTGTTTTCCCTTCATGTTGTCTTTTCCCTTCATTTATTTTCTCTTCTCCCACTGCTTATTTTCTGTTTGATGTCTGCTTTTACCCTCCTCCCTCAGTAGCCCAGAATGTGGCCAGCATCCGTGAGTGATTTCTAGAAGGAATGAAATTGTTTAAGGAGGAATAAACGCGACAACATTTTCTGTGCATCACTGTGTAAAACGTACCGTAATAAAGCAGAAGCACACTAAATGAATTATGGTAAAACCCCCCAAATTACCAACATGTCAAATACTATTAGTACTCAGATCTGTGGAAAGAACGTATGAACAGAAGCAGCTGTTCTTATTTTATTTCCCTTTTCCCTTTGTAAAGCAAATACCAGTCACTCACAACAACTGGTTTTGGTGCCTTGAATAACTGATAAGAAGAAGAAAAGCAAGACCTCTTCCCCAGCGCTATTTTTCACAGTGTCAGGGTATCAAGGTAATGTGTTCCTCATTTCAGGAACTTCAGGTGTGTTCCTATATGTGAGCAAAAGTCTCATTTCCTTTAATGGGATTTATGATCAGTGATTCCACCTGAGAAGGGAGGTGGAAGAGAATCAAAAGAGGGCTGAGAATGAGAAGTTCTATGTAGGAATTGAAATCAAGGAAAGGCAGCTTTAATAAGAGGGCATCCTAAAGGACCTGGTAGCCTGTAGCATCTTCAAGGATATTCTCATTGTTAGCAGGTTTGCCACCAGCTGGGTGGCCCTGTCTATCCCTGGAGAAAGCCACCGTGGCCCTTCATGTTCCATAGTCCAACCAGCTGACTTTGAGCACCAAAGGGGGCATATTTTCCTCGTGGAAACCATTTTTACTTTATTCATAGAAACTGCTCCTGTGATGGTTACAGTTGGTTTTACAACGGTTGAGTTGGGAAGGATGATACGTTCAGCCAAGACATGAACCCATTTTGCATTTGGCCAACAAGACCACATGTCCACATTCTCCATGTTCACTCCTGGGTGAATTTTCTGAGGAGCAAAATGATAGAGCCTGGCTCTATCTCTATTGAAGCAGCTCTATTTTGCATGTATATGTATTTGTTGGGCCAGTAGATATTTTATAGCCCATCAGCTCAGGCACTCAGCCTGGATGGAGGAGACGCGTGTTCAACTCCCCGTTCCAATGTGCCTTTAATTATTTTATCTGCAGCAGAATGCTTCAGAGAAGAGGCTGAGGTAAAGAGCCAGAGACCAAGTCTGTAGCCTGAGAGCTGAGAGATTTAGTTGCCAAGAGAGGCTGTGGCTTTATATTACTGCGGATAACTGGTGGTGTTTAGGGTTCATATGGGCTTTCTATACTGGATTTTAGAGGTTCATCCTGATAAATTGGGCTGTTTCAGAGTGGTGGTAGCAGGGGGGTGTTTGTATTTCTCTCTGTGGACATTTTCCAAGGTCTAGGAAAAGTGGTAGTTCTTTGAAATGACCATATTTTTCCAGAGTAGGATAACTCTTCCCCTTCACATGTTATCCATAGGACTTCTATACTTCTTTGCTCCTCGAGTTATCTTCCACCAGTTTCCCTTCTCAACCTGTACAATGAGGCTGGTGAGGCACTGGCACAGACTGCCCAAAGTGGTGAATGCTCCATCCCTGGCAATGTTCAAGGCCAGGTTGGACAGAGCCTTGGATGACATGATCTAGTGTGAGGCATCGCTGCCAGTGGCAGGAGGGCTGGACCTGGGTGATCTTAAAGATGCCTTCCAACCCAAACCTTTCTATGATTTCATGCCCATCCCACAAACCCAGTCTCCCAACCTGTGAATGTTGCAGGGATCCTGGGGCATTTCTTTGAAGACCTTTCCTCCTAGCTCAGCTGCCACAAAGTTCAGTTGAGGCAGTTGTCAAGCCATGTGTGTCCTGGACCAAAAGTCTGCAGAGAGCTTGCTTTATCCTAGATACAGGCATTTAGCTTAAAGTAAGTTCATTAGCAGCCAAATTTAAATGAAAGGAGAAGTTCGAGTATAATAGACCCATGACTTGCAGAGGTTTCTTCCATCTCTGCTTTCCCAGAGGGGCTAGGACTTTGGGGATGTTGTGTAGCTTATCATGGAGCCACACTCTGAAGTCTGCATGAGTCCAGTAGTCAGAATCTCATCCTTCACTATTAACCAAGAAGGCAAAGTTCACCCTCTTTGACCTTCCCCCAGGCAGACCTTCTACCAAAGGAAAGCTGAAGCTCCTTGACAGGAAGGCTGTGAAGCAAATTAACCAAGACAAAGTATTCCTCGTTCCTTTGAGGCTTATTCATTATTGATTCACAAAATTACACTGCTCCCCCCCCTCAAAAAAAAATACCTGGGATATTTATAAATAATTACCCAAATCAAAGCAATTGACTCAACTAGAAAATGCTTTAGCAAACACATTAGTTTAGGCATCTTCTTATTAGGCAGTGATTAATAAGCAATAATACATTAATCATGCAGTTAGTAACGGAAGGTTCCAGCCTTCCTAAGGCTTTAGATTTGGTATGTAAATGGAAATAGCCTCAAGGTGTAGGCTTAGTCTAAATTTGGACAAGTTCAGGCTTGACCTCAGGTTGAAATCTACCCCTGCTTTGAGTAGGGGACTAGATGAGGTGATCTCCAGAGTGATCTTCAGACCTATATGATGCCCTTGTGAAAGACATTCTTTACAAGGAGAAGCATCCCAGCCAAGGCACAGGTACCACCTTCCAGTGATGATGTCCTTGCTGGCTGGGGACCTCCAGAGATGATGCTGACTTTATCCAAGGTCCTTTGTCTTGTTGTAGCTCCAATATATAAAGGCACGTTGGGGTGCAGCTTGCAGAAGGCCATGCGTGTAGTACCACGGTTTCTATTAAACAAAACTAAACTCCCTCTAACAGGAGTTTTTCAGACAGGTTGTCCTAATATATTAACTTCTGTCTGTGTTTTGAATAGTCAATTTCACGGTGAAATGAGTTCTTAATAATATATTTACCACCTGGGAGAAATCTCCCAGCCATCTGGAAAGGAGTGGGGATTTAGTGCCTCCAAATGGAGATTGACTTCCTTTATTTATTTTGCCCATGTTTCTCCCATCCCCGCACTCCCAGATGGGTCCCAGAGGATGCTGTGGGTCCAAGGTGACCATTGCAGCGGGTTTTGGGGTCTCTTGCCCCATCTCTTAGTGACGTGGAGGTCTCAAGAAGCATGTGAAGGTTCTCTCTAGCTTCCCAGGCTGGAGACTGGTGTTAAGGCAGGGTGGGGATGTGTTCTCTTCAGCATCCCCAGGCTAGGATGGCTTCTAGGGCTCTGCATCAGGGACTGCAGTGATAGGACAAAGGGTGATGGGTTTAAACTGAAACAGGAGAAGTTCAGGTTAGATCTTGGGCAGAAGCTCTTCCCTGTGAGGGTGCTGAGGTGCTGGCACAGGGTGCCCCGAGAAGCTGTGGCTGCCCCATCCCTGGCAGTGTTCAAGGGCAGGTTGGACACAGGGGCTTGGAGCAACCTGCTCTAGTGGAAGGTGTCCCTGCCTGTGGCAGGGGGTTGGAGCTGGATGAGTTTTAAGGTCCCTCCCAACCCAAACCGGTCTGGGATTCTGTTGCTCCATGATTCTACCCTGGGCACCCAGAGACTGGTTTGGAGGAAGAGGAGTTTTAGAATCATAGAATAGTTTGGGTTGGAAAGGACCTTAAAATCACCTAGTTCCAATTCTTGCTTGTAGATGCTGGCAAAGCCGTACTGTTTTGATGGAGATGTCAGTGATACATGACCTAAATCCAGGCTGGTTTGTGTAATACATCTTTTGAACTCAGCTAAAATGGAAGCCAGATGCAAACCAAGCTATCCCTTGATTATGTGAGGGAAATGGTAAATTCATCATCACTTGAAGTCTTTTAAGCAAGACTGATTGTCCCTCTACAACCTGCCCGTTGCATCAGCAAGAAGTTATCAGGTTTGATAGTGTTTGCCTGAGCGCAAGGGAATAATCCTCCTGTTTGCTACAGGGCTTACGGGGTGAAATTGTGTGGCTTGACGTCTTCAGGCTGTCAGATTTGATTGTCTCTTCTGGCCTTTGACGCTGGGGATTGATGGAAACTTATCATGGCCTTTGTCTTACGTCCTTATGCAGCTTCCCTACGTGCTAAACCCTCATCTTTTGTATGAAATTCCCGCGTGCGTTTAGGGAACTCTGCTCACCCAACATGAGGCCCTGCAGGAGAATTTGGTGGCTCCAGGGCTTGAAAAGCATTCATTTTGTTTGCAAAAGTGATAGAATTAACATAGCCTGATCCCCTGCTTTAATACTCTGCACAGGTCGCTCAGGTGACATTAAACGGAGATTTTGCTGTGGGGTTTTGCACAAAACCCATTTGTGGCTATATCGAATCCACAGAACAGCTCAGGACACGTTTGCACGTGTCATTGCTGTCTGAATAGCTCTTTGCTGTCTAAACAATCTGTGCTGTGGAGACATGGGTAATCTGGTTGGTTTTAACTGCCAAAATCTGCTCGTTGGGAATGGTGGGAAAGCTCAGAATGAGGCTTTGATGTGATGGGGGCAGCAGGGTTAGCATGTACCCATCCCCACATCATCCCCGCTCCCTGCTGTAGATGGGAGCTCATGTGACGTAGGTTGTCCTCCCTGAAGGTGGCATAAATCTCCTTTGCATTTCTCCTGGGCTAAACGAGCAGAGGCAGGAGAGCAGGTCTCAACCTACCATTTTCTGCAGCTCATTTCACCCCTTTACAGGCTGTAAAAGGGGAAAGGTTGAAGGTCCCCTTTGAGGTTGAAAGCAATAAGGTTTTGTTTGCCTGTGCCATTTATCCCATCTAGTTCAGCTGTAGATGGCAGGGGATGCCTCTAGCAATGCATTCCTTTGAACTTGGTGTGCTCTAATTCAAAGTGGACACCTGGTTGCTCCTGAAATATGTACTGAGGGGGGGGAAGAAAACAAGGGAGCCCTGTTAGGAGCTGCGTTTTACACCCGGTTACGCCAAACCCCTGGATTTAGCTCTCCTTGAACTTGGAGCTGGCAATAATTGACGAGCAGATTTTGCAGCTGCTGTTCTGACATGATATTGCTGCCGGGTGTTATGAAAACCACTAGAGCTAGAAACCCAGTGCTCTATCCTCCTCTTGGAGTTTTAGCTTTCAAACATATGAAGCATCAATCTCAAGCTAGCGGCTCACGAGCTATCAGCTCCTACAATCAAGTGGAAAAGAGCATTTCAAAAGTGCTTAGTTACTGGAACTGTACAAATGCTTTCTGGGCCAGTAAATGCTTCCATGTATTGGTCCCAGACCATGATTAGGAAGATAAAAATCTGCTCTCCGAGTAAGTACACTGCCTTGGCTGCTGCTATTGCAGGAATGTCAAACTAAACAGGAGGATGAGGAAGGAGGCAGGGCCTCCAGCATCAGTTAACTCAGCCTGTGGGGCTGTTTCTATGTGTCTTAGGTCTTTTTAGTGGCAATTTTCTCTCTTAATCTTTTAACATGAAATCTTTGCTCTTGAATTTATGAATAGGCTGATTCCATCGTCCTCATTGTAAAGATTTCTTTTCAAGGTGTAGGTTCATTCTATACCCAAAATATTTCAGACCATCGATGATCTTTCAGGCAGGTGGATGGTCAGATAGACTCCTGGGTCTAACTAGAAAGCATAAACAGTTTATTACTCCCTATTTGTTGCTGTCAGCACCATAACTGGCCTTTATTGATTGAATGAGCATGATCCATGTAAAGATGACATCATTGTGGCTAAAGCTTACAGCCCAAGTATATCTGCCCAGCCTCCGGAAGTCCACCATCCAATCCTACCCTGAGTAGTCATTGCTATTATACATTTGAGTACATCTCATACACTTTCTTTGTGATACTGCCATCAAAACTACCAGTTAGACCATACAACTGTTGTGCTTTTACCTGTTATACTGAGAATTGTGGGCTTGAAGCCCTCCCCCCCACCCCGGGATGATGTTTTGGCAGGGGGAGGATTGTTGCTGTCTGTTCTAAGGGAGCTACACATGTGCTAGTGAATGTTGTGTTCAGTATGTACGGTCAAGAACCCCATTTTATTGCATTGCTGGTTATCTGGGAGCTGTGCTATTTCCTTGCAGTGTTCAAGGACAAAGCAGCTTGTGGCCTTTTGCTTTTCAGTTTGGTGGCTGCCACTTGAGCAAAGAGCTTTTGCTTGCCAGGAGGTAACAGGTTCAGTGGAAGGAGCAAGGAAAACCCCTCAGGAGACCCATTTCCTACCAACAACTTGGGATCCAGGGCAAGGTTTTCTCAGCCTTGTCCTCAAAGTGACCCCCTGGTTGCTGGTACCATTGGGTTTGAATTTCCACATGTGATACCACTGCACACGAGCTTGATTTATCATGGAAATGATGGAAAAGGTCGGGATGTTTTAAATTGAACCCATCTTCCATTCACAGCCCATTTTCCATAAGCTGTTTTACTGGTGATGTGACATGATATCAATAACAATGAGGTTTCTCGCTGCCTGCTCTAGTTGTTTATGGAAAGGAGTTTCAGAAAACATATTATTAGAGAGAATAATGGATGGGCTGTAGGGAGACAAGGAAATAATTGCATTGAGGGGGCTTGAAAACATCATAAAGCCAAGAATGGAGTTTGGTTGGACTCTCATGTCACAAGGTCCCTAAGACTAAACTAATTCTCCATAAATCTGTGCAGCCTATTTAGGCTTAGGGGCTTTCTTCTCTACTAGATTGCTTTTCTCTCCCCTCTTTCTTTTTCTCCCTGCTCCTTTCTCTGGAAGGAACACCACAGAGGAGATAGAAGAGAATAAAACCCACCCAAGCCACAATTATGGTGATTAATTATCCATTTGTATGTTGGTAGCACCTCTGGATTCTCTGGCAGGGGGCTGAGAATCAGCCAAGCACAGAATAGGAAACCTTAGCAATCCTTTTTCTAAGGCTCTTGAAGCTTGGGTTAAAAGGAATAAATACATATTAACAAATAAAACCAGCTAAAGAATTAAAAAGGGAAGGGTTGACACAAGCTACAAGAGTTGACACCCGGATCAGAAACGTTGCCAGCACTTTTGCTACTAAACTCGCCTGCCTTTTGCTCTGATTTGAATGTTTGCTGCTGTTAGGAAGAGCTAAAGCTGTTAAAGCATTTAATTTATAAGCAGAACCCTGCTTGAAGTTGCTAAGAAATAAGTGGTTTCCTCTCAGGTATTGGGGTAGGAGGGTGTTGAAGGGAAGAATGGGATGCTCAGTGTGCTGGTGCTGTAATAGGACTTGGAGATCCAACTACTCATGAAGGAGTTGGGCATCTCAGTGCTTCCAGCCTGCTTCTCCTGCCCACCACCCCAGGCTGGGAGCTGCATTCTCAGTCCTGACAAACACAGAGGGGAGCAAACATCCTCCTGTAGTTGGGCTGAATGTTTCCCCTTCAGTGCTCTTCGCATTGGAAGTTTCGGATTGATGTGTCACAAAAGACCCATTGACTGGCTATTCCACAGAGAAATTTTCCCTCTATTTTCCATTCAGTCATTCCCCCCCCTCTGGACCTGTAATTTTTAACTTGCATTACATCAGAGTGTGGAACAGTTCAGAGAATCAGGACTTGGAGCCGTTCTTTCAGAGGCTGGATGAAAGGGCCTTTTCTGCCTCGGGTGCAGGGTGGTGGTTGTTCAGTTTTCCAAGGTCTGGGAATAAAGACAGCCTGGAAGCATGGTGTTATAGAGTCATAGAATGATTAGGGTTGGAAAGGACCTCAAGATCATTCAGTTTCATTATAGTTATAATTATCATAGTTTCAAATCAGTGGGAGCTGCTGGTTACACTTCCATGGGCTTCCCAGGATCAAAATCAGGATGGGACAATTGATATTCCGTGGATGTGCTGCTTGCATCGTATTTTAGGCCCTTCTCTTCCACCTTTGTAGGGTTTAGCATCCTCCCTGAGCGCAAGAAAGACTCAGTTTTGCTCCATGAGAGCTGCTGAAACCCAGGATGACTTGTCAGGGCTGTCTGCACACCTACAGTGCTCTGAAAGATTCCCTCTGCTGGGAATTGCCCCATGCACCCACATTAAGCTCACCAACACCATGTAATGCTGGGGGAATAATAGCTTTTCAAGTGATTATTCACACATTACTTGATGGCCAGAGCCAAGAAATAACATCGGCTTGGGGTGAACTAGGAAAAAAGTAGGGAATTGTGGTTGGGTTTTGATTTTAATGGAGTAAAGGCAGTGATTCTGTCAAGTGGAATGAAACCGTTTATGCAAACCTGAAAATAAACCCTGCCGTAGCCTTGGTTTAACCTTTCTATAAATGTCAATTTTGGGGAATGACAATGACATTTCAAGGGAGAGATTGAAATGTAACACGCGAGAAACATCACCGTGAGATGTTTTGACTTCTCTTCAGCTGCCTCCTCTCTCCGTTCTATTTATTTTCTGCAAAAAACTCTTTGCTAAACCTGACTTGAATCCACACACGGTTTCGGTGCCTGGAAATGACATTTTCTAACAAACACAGTGGAAAACAAAGAGAAGAATAAATCCTACAGGCCCTGCTCGCTCCTCGGTGCAACCCCAGCCCTGTGGTTTTCAGCACATCTTGTATGTCTGTAGCATTTGGATCATGGAATAGTTTGGGTGGGAAGGGACCTTAAACTCATCCAGCTCCAACCCCTGCCACGGGCAGGGACACCTTCCACTAGAGCAGGTTGCTCCAAGCCCCTGTGTCCAACCTGGCCTTGAACACTGCCAGGGATGGGGCAGCCACAGCTTCCCTGGGCACCCTGTGCCAGCACCTCAGCACCCTCACAGGGAAGAACTTCTGCCTCAGAGCTCATCTCCATCTCCCCTCTGGCAGGTTCAAGCCATTCCCCTTGTCCTGTCCCTCCATCCCTTGTCCAAAGCCCCTCTCCAGGTTTCCTGGAGCCCCTTTAGGCACTGGAGCTGCTCTAAGGTGTCCCGTTCAGGAGCCTTCTCTTCTCCAGCTGCCCCAGCCCAGCTCTCTCAGCCTGGCTCCAGAGCAGAGCTGCTCCAGCCCTCACAGCAGCTCCGGGGCCTCCTCTGGGCTCGCTCCAGCAGCTCCACGTCCCTCTTGTGCTGTTGCCCCAGAGCTGGATCAGGATTGCAGGGGGCAGGCTCCCCTCCCTGACCTGCTGCTCACGCTCTGGGGCTGCAGCCCAGCACACAGCGGGGTTCTGGCCTCAAGCGCCAGGTCACGTTTAGCTTCTTGTCATCCAACAGTTCAATTTGGACTTGGAAAATCCTGAAGGACACAAAGGTCTTTTGCCCCCTCTGTGACACGCAGACTTTTTGCTTTTCCCTCTTTGCAACCCACACATTTTGCATCCATGACTAAATACTGCACTTTGGTGGCTCTCTGGGAGGCTGGAGGAGAGCGTTTCAGGGCCTGGTCACCATCCTGGCTGATGCAATGCAGTTACTGGAGTCCTCTGCAATAGAAAACAGGGTCTGAAGCCAAAAAGCAGAGTGTATTTATGGCTTCTTGGTGGCACCAAGGAAGAGCTATGAGTTAACATCGTTATCTTTGGTCTCCCTGGGGTTAATGGAGGTGTGGGTCAGCCAAGTCACATCCACAGCTGTATGTGAGATGAGTAGGTAGCAGGAGCAAGATGCTGGCTCTGACTCAGGAGAGCGATGAAGTGCAAAGCCTGAGTACTTCATCAGTCAGGCTATTGCTTAGCTACTGGCTTACACATCAGCCTGTGCCCACGTGCTTTCCTGAGTCACAGTCTAGGAGGGGAAAAACGCTGCTCCTCAGCGTCGCCATCCAAAGTGTCCTCCTTCACCCCCTTGTTTTTTCATCTCCAACAGTGTTGTGAAAGAAAAGCTTCACTTTGATGTCAGTCATTTGAAGGAAGAGATAAGTCAAGTCTTCACAGTGCTGCTTTGCTTCTGTTTCACCCTAATTCCCTGCAGGGTTTTTGTGCCTACCTGCGGAACTCACTGCTGTGGGATGGTCCTAGGGCTGCTGCTGTCTCCCATTGATAGTTTGGAATGCAGGGCAGGGAGAAACGATCCCACTCGGTGCTCACCCTTATTGACAGCATGGAAAATGAATGGGAATCAGCTTTGGAAGGCAGATGATTTCATTATCATTGTAATTGCTGCTTATAATGAGTTGTTACTCTGGTGTGCGATGTGCCCTGAGCACCGTGGCCACAAAGTAGAGGAGCAAAAAGGAAAGGCTTTTATAATGATGATGCTTTTTTGTCGTTAATTATGACTACTGTTTGTTTTCTTGGCTATTTATCCACTTGCTCTTTCAATCATGTAACCTCAGCTCGCTTGACTTTGCAGTAGGCAGATGGTAGGGCTTTGCCTGGCCTGGCTTTGGGTGAGGTCCTGCTCTGCCTTCTGCCCTTTGGTCAGTCGTGCTGCTGTTCACCCACAAGCAAATTGGGAATACCTCTTCCTGCCATGAGGAAAACTCACTGATGATGTTATCAAGTTGCTGCAGAGCAATTTAGAGGGTTGCATTAGAAGAATCCAGTGGGGACCCTGGCACCGCCATGAGCCCGAGAAAGTTGTTAAGGGACAGAACCCTCTTGTCAAAGCCAAATCACCCTGGAAAACCCCCAGATCTTTGCAAGCTGCCTGCTCTGAGTCAGGCAAAGGGCCTCCTTTGTGGTGCTGAAACAATAAATGGCCTTATCCTCATTAGCTGACGCAAGCTAACAAAGCCCCATTGATTCTGGTAGGTGCTTCCTCGGTGACAGCGATGCGAGGGATGGGGTTTATGACCCCACCAGCTTCTGCAGGCGCCTGTGTACATGTAGTTGGGTTTTAATGAGTGCTTTAGGCCACAAAGTGGGTCAGTGCTTTCATCTGCTTGCGCTCTGCCCCCCCTCGCAGCTCCCTCCTGCAGCAGAGACCCGAGGAACTCACCACATGGCGACACAAGCCACAGGCTGATCCTGGCTGCGGATGGAAGGGGATGGCCTTGTGGGGAGCGGGGTCCTGCTGAGACACAGGGCTGGAACCTGCTGAGGTGGCTCCCCACGGATCCATGAGCTTTGTGCAAAGGCGTGCTTTGAAGCCTGAAACCTTGAGCACTTCAAACAGGCAGAGGACAGGCAGATGATGTATGGGAAATTAATACCTAACAGGGCTAAAAATTGTTCTCAATGTCGCCCTAACTCCCCTGCCCAGCTGAGCTCTATTTACTTTCATCCCATCCAGAGCATTTAGCACAAAGAGATCCCTTACACCCTTAATTTTCTAAACCACAAAGCCTTCCATTCCACTGCATCCAGCTGAAACATTCCCCTTTTTGCTCTCATTTTCCGGCTCTCTTTTGAAACCCTCCTCTCCCTCGCTGCAGCCTCTCAGGGGAGGAGCAGAAACCAGCAAAGTTTGGAAAGCAGAGCAGGTCACTAACCCTTTTGTGGCCAGTTTGGTGCAGGGAGAGCAGCGAGAAGCATCCTCCACCCCGGTTTGCGCATGAGCAAAGGTCTGGCGGCACAACAGGCACCGGTCAGCACACGGTGGAGGATTTGTAACTGGAAATCAGGATGCCTGAAACCTCATTTATATCACAGTAGGGGGAAAGCAAGTGCCATAGCACAGAGCAGAGAATCCCTCAGGAGCTCTTTGTATGGCTGGATGGAGGATGGAGATGGTTTCAACACCATGGTACCAGCCCGAGCCCAGGTTTTGCTGCCTTCAGCCCTGCCCTGGGCTCTCAGCTGCACATTTCCCACCCATCTCTGGGGTTTGCACCCTGTTGCCTCATCAGTGATGGGGGAATGAGTTCAGGGAGGGTTGCTTGCACACTAAATGGGAATGGTGTGAGCTGGGAGAGCCCGGAGATTCCTATCCCAGCCCTGTGTGGACAGGGGTTGAGGTTATCCATGGGATTATCCACGCTGGATGGGGATTAAAACCAACGTAAACCAAGTGATACTTGAAAACACCCCCAGGTAGATTTTCCCACTCGGAGGAAAATAGTTCTTCAGTGCTGCCACGTTAGAGCTGGGTGTTTCTGGTGGTCTCCCCTGTGTTGGGCTGTGATAAATGGGCTGCCCGTGTTGGCTTCTAGAGGATGCTGCTGGAAGCCCTTGCTGGGGCATTGGGTCCCCATCCTGTGATCCCTGTGAAAGCCCCATTAGATGGAGTTTAGCACAGCTGATGGGCATGCTGGTGGTGTGAATAGGGAAAGGTGGGATCGTCTGTGCCATGCTGGCTTCCTGTCATCCCGCTTTTCCCAGGGCAAAGCTGCTATTTTATTAATGCAAAGCTAAGAGGGCTTGCAGAGGGCTGAGGATGCACAACAGACGTGCTTTTCCCCATCCCTGCTGTCCCAGAGGCTGCCATAAGGGTTTGGGCTGATCCTGAAAAGGGAGAACCTCCTCTCTGCAGGGGCTAGAAGCAGGAGTTGAACCCAGAGTGGAAAGTCATTGCTGGTGCAAGGGTTGGGTGATTTCTAAGCACCAGCTGGGGCTATTGGGGTGCTGTACAGGGTGGCACTACAGTACATTTGAGTGCCAAGTGTGCTCTAAGAGCACAAGAGCAGAGAGACAGGGGTGTGCAGGACATGGCTGCGTGGCATGGTGCCTTCCTGGTGCTGTTCCTCTGCACTGGAGTGAAATGCAGTGGTTTTCACCTTCTGCTGGCTCATGAGAACCCCTGTTAGCAATACTTGGAGGTCTGGTGTATCCTTTTGGCTGTGAGTTGGGATGTGTCACTGCCATGCCTCCTCCAGCCTCCATAGGGACAGCTTAATCTGCCCCAGAGGGGTGGCTTTAAGCAGACAGGCTCATGTCCCTGGCTGTGGCATCCAGAGCAAGGCAGCACCGAGCCTGACATCTGCCAGCCTTTGCAGAGCCCTTTTTCCCTATGAGACAGCAGGAACCAGCAGCTCCCGAGCCATCCCTGCAAAGCTGGGATGTCTTCCATCACCCCAGGGCCTGATCCTCAGCTGGTGTAAGCTGGCACTGTATCACTGAGCTAATGGGCCAGCTGCTTGGTTGGTGGATGCTGCTGCCTGTCCCCGAGCAGCCAAGCTACTGCTTCTCTCCCTGCTCTATTCCTTATTCTCCCTTTTAATTCTCTCCCCGTCTGTTCATCCCTCTGTATTCCCAATCCATCCTTCTTTTCCTCCGTGAAGCTAAGGGGAGGGAAGGAGCAAAGCAGTCCAACTCCAACATTCTATCCAAGAACCATCCCAAAAATCTCACCACGTTACATTATGCTCTAATAGACTCGAAGCCAATCTGCCTAATGCCACTGCAAAGGTCAATTAAATTCACCCTAAAAAATTCACTCCTGGCTCATTATCCATGTGGAAAATGAATTAGAAGAAGCACAAGCTGCCCCAGAGGTTTCTGATAGTTTCCTAATGAACATATCTCCTAATGAAAGAAAAGGAAAGAAAAGCATCACCAAAAAGAAAGCCCCATCAACTTTACAGGGATGATTTGCTGGTCCATTGGAAAGAGTTGGGATAACAACCCTGGCAGGGTGCTGTGCCCAGAGGGACTCACAGGCCACCCACCAGCAGAAAAGGAGGAAAAATGAATCAAGTGACTGATTAATTGCAAGTTGTGACCTAAGTTGTTGGAAGTGGCAAGTTTGGAGGTATTTTCAGGTTGAAGATGCTCAAATGGCTGCGTGGAGACCTCAGAGCAGCTTCCAGTGCCTGAAGGGGGCCTACAAGGATGCTGGAGAGGGACCTTCAACAGGGACTGTAGTGATAGAACAAGGGGTGATGGGTTCAAACTGACACAGGGCAAGTTCAGGTTAGATATAAGGCAAAAGCTCTTCCATGTGAGGGTGCTGAGGTGCTGGCACAGGGTGCCCAGAGAAGCTGTGGCTGCCCCATCCCTGGCAGTGTTCAAGGCCAGGTTGGACACAAGGGCTTGGAGCAACGTGCTCTAGTGGAAAGTGTCCCTGCTCGTGGCAGGGGTTGGAACTGGATGATCTTAAGGTCCTTTCCAACCCAACCCATCAAAGGATTCTATGATTTTATGACTTTAAGGAGCCTGAGGGGGTTTTGGTTTGGGTTTTTCATGAGAAAGTGATTGAGAGGGTCTTTAAACCCTTATACCTTTGAGCTGTTGGAGTCACTACTCATCAGTTCTTCATCCTCTTTTCTAATGTGTGGATCCTGCCAGGTGTAGGACAGAAAGAAATGGAAAGATGTTCACTAGTCCTTTGAGCATGAGGTTCTATTCTACAACTCACTGTTCATAGTGCCCAGGATAATGTTGCCTTGTGAATCTGTGTCAATATTGCTTAGTTTGCTGTTAGTTTGGAAGTGGGGTTTGAATTCTGGATTGGATTTCCTGCCCTGGGAATGGAGTTTCATGGTGGGGAGAAGGGGACTCTGTTGGCTGGACCCATTTGTGCCTCTCAGAAAGGTTTCCTAGATGAGAATATAAACCACTAAGAGCCAGCAAAGGTGCCTGGAAATGAAATGAAGGGAATCCCAGGCAATAAATGCATAGGGATGATTCTGTCCAAATTAACCCATTCCCAAGGGAAGCTTAAATTTCAACACCATTCTG
The DNA here is from genome assembly GCF_000696875.1 of Nestor notabilis. Classification (NCBI taxonomy): domain Eukaryota; kingdom Metazoa; phylum Chordata; class Aves; order Psittaciformes; family Psittacidae; genus Nestor; species Nestor notabilis. The sequence goes on along the minus strand of NW_009944958.1, from coordinate 23,402 downwards.
ACCAGAGGGGACAGTTCATCCCCTCCTAAAGCAAGTGGCTAAAGGATGTGGGCTACCTGGGGATCATCCCTCTCCTCTTGGCTGGATGGGAAGCTTAGAGTAAGTACCACAACTGAAACAGGTTGTAACTCCAGTCTGAGCTGCTGCTTTTCTTCCAAGAAGCTGCTGGGAGTTTTCCTGCAGAGCTGCTTTTTTGGCACTGGGAAAAGCTTCAGGGAAACTCGGAGACTGGGCAGAACTCCCTTCAGTTTGTCTTTAATTACAGCAAGGGAAGGGCTGGTAATTACAACACACCTTTCCCTTGCAAAGATCCTCAGGTGGCATCAGCGCTGGGAAAGACGGATGCTAAGCAAGAGTGTGGGGTTTGCCAGGAATGCTGTTGTGTTGCTTGGGATTGAGCAGAGCGAGGCTGCCCAGATGGCAACCAGGTTTGTGTCTGGCAGAGGAGGATTTGCAGGGCAGCTAGGACAGGGAATGCTGTCCTCTCCCTCTTGCTATGGGTATTAGGTGGGAGCGGGGGGCAGCGGTATGGTGCTTGCAATGTCAATTATTAGTGTGTTTAGTAAATTACTGAGTAAATTGGCCCTTAAAGTTTCCAACTGTGTGTCCTCTCTTGCACTCCAAGCCTGCAGCGGAGTTGTTTACAGTCTTTCAGCAGGGAAGATGGATCAGCTCTGTCTCGGCTTCTGGATGTCTTGCAGAGAGGAGCCTGAGCTGCTCCTCACATCAGTGCTGCGCTGGGAGATGAAGGGAGGGTCATGCCCACAAGTGTGGGAGCCCTCACCATGGCCCAAGTTAAAGCTGAAAGAGCTTTAACTTGACGCCAGGAACCCGTGTGTTCTTGCCATACACATGTCCACAGGTACCCAGCAGGGTCGATGCTGTTTGTGTGTGTGAGAGCATCTCCCATGGTTCTCCTGATTGCTTTCCCTCTATGCACTTTTGCTCAGTGAGAGCTGTGCTTGGTGTGGAGAAGAACCATTAGCGTGGAGGGGGGGTGTGTGTGTTCTTATCCTCTTTTTCTCACGGGCAGGAGGAGGGATGGTAATCTGGAAAGGCAGTGATGGGGAGGAAGGAGGATGCTCTGCCCATTGTGGGAGATGGGTGAACCAGTGCTCGAGAGACTTGGCCATGGTCTACTGCTCCATAAACCAGCCTGGGGAATTCACCTCCCTCAACATCTCTACCTGTGCCTGATTAAATACCTGAGAGGTCCTTCCAAATGAGCCTTAGGGATGCTTCCTAGCAAGGGCAACCTATCAACTGATGGGGCTTGATGCTCTTGCTAGAGTTGTTTCAAAGGTCTGAGGGAGTGCAGGGAGGGTGACAGCAGGTCTGCTTGGCAGAAAAGCTGGTCCTGTGTGCTTTTGGGTTAAAGCCACTCATGTTCTGCCCTTGGGACTTTCACTCTGGGGTCAAGAAAGCAGCAAGATGAAGATTTGGGTTTGACTGGGACTGATCCCAGGCCAGAGTCCTTTTCTGCCCTGTCTCTGCTAGCTGGGATGCGCACACTCTGCTTTCCATTCCAAGGTGTATTTTCCCTTCAGTGCATTTCCAAGTCTCCTTTTGCCTTTTCATGTGTACTGTAAAGGTCAGCCCATATCTGGAACATGCTTTAAATTTGCACAGAGAGCAGGGGGCAGGAAGAGAAGGGAGGGTAGTGCTGAGCTTTGCTGCAGAGGGAGCTTTGCTGCTTTTTCTGCTGTTTCTGTGGACGGATGGGATACAGCCCTCCATACCCACCTGGAACCTGGGAAAAGAGTCTATCCTTAGCAGAACCCCCCCAAAACACAGGGTGATTGCATTGTAACTGTCAGGAGCTGCTGCTGTTGGGTCTATATCAGCCTTGTCCTTCCTCTCTCCTCTCCCTGGGGAGGATGCTCACCTCCATCACCATCTGCTGCCAGCTGGACCACATGTCTCCTCCTCCTCCTCTGCCTCCTTCACCTCCTGCTCCATGCTGCGCCAGGCACCACACATCCGACCCACTCCCCCTTCTCGCTGCATCCTGCATCCCTTGCACTTTTCCTGGGATCACAGGGGGGTCCAGGTTGGCAGGTCCAGCACCGTGCCCCCTCTTGTGTCCATGGCAGGCCCTTACCTTGCCTGTCAGAGCTGCCTCCTCTCGCCAGGACCTAATGCTGCTTCGTTTCTGCTTTAATTTTGCTGCAGTTTCACGACAGCCGCTGCAGGTCGGGAGTTACAGAAAGGTTATTAGTGAGTGATGGGTATTGACATCCTTTGCAGTGCTCTGACCCCATCCGTCTTGCTCTCGTCTTCTTCCTTACACTTGCCCTGGTTTGTGTGGGTTTTACATTGGCCTCTCTCATGCAGAAAGCTTGCTTCATCACATTCATACCCACAGCCACAGCTGGCGAAGCAGGGAGGGAAGCACTGATTTGCCCTGGCTGAGTGCAGCCATTGAGGGATGTTTTCATCCTCTGGTGATTTTCGTATCCCAGGAACCTCGTGTGCTGTTTTTCCCTCCTTGTTCCCTTGATCTGCCAGTACCTTTCCAAATACCCACTTGGATTGTCCTGCTGGACAAACCCCTCCTGCAAGGGCTCAGCATCAGGAATAAACTCACTCCCATTCCTATCCCCAGCCCAGTGGGTGCCCTCTGCAGACAGATACCTCTGCAAGGCTGAGAGCTGGCCTGGCAAAGTGCACTGGGGGCAGATGCAGCCCTAGGGCCCAAGAATCATTAGGGTTGGAAGGGACCTCTGGAGGTCATCTAGTCCCCGATGGATGCTCTGGAGTTTGGGAGGAGGAGGCAGCATTTCTAAGCAGTAATTTAATAAAAGGATTAAAAAAATCCTTATTTAATAGATGCTGTTGATGTAGCCCAATGTTCTCCTGCAGTGCTTTGGAGGGTTCCCTCCATAATGAACCCCATAAACCCCAACCATGAATAGCTGCTCCCTGATGGGCAGATAAATCCAGGCCTGCAGCTCCCGGGCCTGGCAGCCTATCACTGCTTCATCCGCAAGGATATAAACCTTTGCACAGGCTATTTGGAAATATGGCAAAGCTCATTTTAAACATGTCTTATCTCTCTATTGAGAAGCTTCTGTGGCTTAGCAAGGCTGGGTTTACTTCCCTCGCACAGCTTGTCTGTGTCTTTGCTCCCTATCCCAGCGCTCTCCTTCCCTCGATGCCAGGATAAGCTGGCGTGACGTTATCAGATGTGCTGCAGCACTAAAACTCTCAGCACTCCGAACTTCTTTTGCTTTATTGTTGCATCCATAAAACTGGCTGGGAAAACTGCTGAAGCAGTAACCCTGCTTGGTTTTAAAGGCAGCTGCAAATCAGCCCCACTCTCTGGTGCAGTACTGAGCTGGTTTTATGAGCCCTAATTAAACAGGATCTGCCCTGTGGTCTACCTTCCACCCAGCCTATCTGAAGGATGGGATTTAACTGCTGGGGTTATGGTTCTGCATCCATGGGCTTTGGTCCCCCTGGAAACGAAGTGGAATAGGATGGTGAATAGATTAAGGTGAATGGAAAAAGCCTGTGCTAAGCTGGACATCATGCTGTGTGTTTCTGCAAGGGTCTTAGCTGCAAAATGCAGGTTGGGGGTCGAGTCAACCAAATTGAGGGTTGCAGAAGGGTTGTCTGATGCTGGTTTGTGATGCTGAAGAATGGGATTGGGCATTAGGAAATATTAATTTAAGAGGAAGGGTTATCGAGGCTCCTGGGTACTGCTACCAGTAGACTATTAGGGCAAAGGGGAGTTTCGGAAGCTTCAGGCTGCCTTGAGCTGAGATGCTCCTCAATGATATGGGCATAGGCTTGTTTTCCCATGGAAAACTTCCCAAGGTTTACTTCTCCCCCTATTGCATCATGGTTTCAGGAAGGGAAGCTTGGTCCCTCTGCATCTCCTCTGCCCCAGGGGCTGAGCAAGGAGGGGAAATACCAGCGACAAGAGAAGCATCCCTGTCACTTGCTGATTTATTTGAACCCTTGAGTCTTTCCAAGAAAGCAATTTCTATGATATTTCCCTTGGCATTTGAAGAGGGGAAAACTGTTTCCTTCATATGCTCACTGCTTTTGTCCTTCACTTCCCCAAAATGGTGTTGATTTCTCTGCACAAGTCAACTCTGCCTTACAACGCATAAACAGGAGGAGAAGCAGAGGGTACAGATGCATAGTGCCTGTGGAGAAGGCAGCACAGGGACCCCACCGTCATGTGTGCATGGACAGGAGCATCTTTAGTGGCGTCCTTAAGGATATTGGGGTGTTTTATGGCACACAGGCTGGCAAAGAGGACTCTTCCAGGCAACTCTGTGTGCCCAACTTTGGCTCCCACAGACGTGCCATCCACAAGCAACAGTGAAATAGCAGCAGCATCAAGGCTGGGCTTAAATCTTCACCCAGTCTCCATTTTTCTTTCTTTAAACGCTTACAGAATAAATGGAATTTATAATCAGAAACCATAAAATCTCTGATTTATGGCTCGTCTTGATGACAATATTTAATAACTCGTGTATATTTTATTACATCTTTTTAATGCCCTGTTGTGGAATTTTACTTAGGCATTTCGCCCTCTATATCAACCTGTCGCAGCACAGATGGGCTGACTTTTTGCCTTGGGCTGATGGTGGAGCCAAACGTGCTCTGGGCTTGGCTCTTCCCAGAGCTGCCATCACTCTGTCCAAGCGTGGGGCTGGATGTCCAGTCGTGGCCCAGCTTCTTCCAAGTGCTGCTCCCCACATTGCAGATCCAATGCTTTTCCCTGCCCAAGCAGCTCTTTTCTAACATCCCCAGCCAAGTTTTGGTGCAGGCAGGGAGAGAAATTCAACTGTAGGGGCCTCTCTTCCCTCCTCAAGGACTTTCTGCTTGGAAACGCGGATCTATTTAGGTTACTGCTCAAGTGCATTCTCCTCTGGAGAGCACTCCCTGCCTTTCTGGGACCATTAGTGTAAATTAGCTGATGCATCCTATCAGCCCCCAGCCTGCTTCACCCAGGGTACCAATCCTCTTCTCAGCGCTCGCATGGGGAGGAGAAGCTCATAAGCACTGTAGCTGCATTCTGGCTTTGTTGAAAAGCAGCAGCTCCCTCCCTCCCTCCATCTCTCCCTCCTTCCCAGCTGGCTTTTATAACCGGCTGCTTCCCAGCCCTGTGCTGCTGGATACAGAGAGAGGAAAGGGGGATGGACAGGAGATGGGCAGCAGATCAGGGTGGATGTGACTTGGGAGTGGCTCAAGTGCTGCTTTGGGTACCTGCAGCCTGTTTAGTGCCAGCACAGAGACAAGTTGTGTTGTTTTCAATCTGGGCTAGGAAGGACTGCAGGCCTGGGGCCACATCAACCTGATTTTAGCCTCGTTGAGCCTGGCAAAATGAGCCAGGAGTGGGGGGAAACATCCATATTCCTCCTGCTGGGCATGGTCCGGTGGTTTGATTTTCTTGCTCCTCAAGAAGGCTGGTCCCCCAGCCAGAGAATGAAACCAGGGTGAGAGGATGGGGAAGGAGGAATGCTGCAAGCACAGCGGGTCCAGAGCTGGCAGGCACCCCTCGGAACATGTTCATCACGTCTGTGCAAGGCTGGCTCTGCTGACAGTTGCTGCCCATCCATCCGGCGCTCCCCTCGCCTCGCTGCTCTTGGCAGGAGCCGGGCGGGCAGAGCAGCCATGTGGAGAGGAGGAAGAGAAAGCAGCATAGCAGCAAGCTCATGATATGTGGCTGCTGCAGGGATCAGCTTTTGGAAGGGTGCAACAGCACCACAGCATCAGGTGCTTTTTGGGTGCTGCATGATGGGGCTGTGGGTGAGCATAGGAGTTGTCCCCTTGAGCGCTGTCCTCAATTCTTGTCTTCAGACAAACCAACTCTGGGTGAGGATAGTTTTTTCCCTAGTCTCCAAAGAATTAATGGCTTGAGAGAAGCTGGATATCAACCAGATGATGCTGGCTGGACCAGACTGAATCATACCCACTGGTGCAACAGCGAAGGATCTGGTCAGGCTGCTACCATCTATTAGGTGCAGAGTGATGCCACTGATGAGGATGTTATTCCCTGCCCAGGATAGGTGACCCCATGCTGCCCCTTGAGCAAGGAGCTCTGCAGCCCTATGGCTCTTGCATGGAGAAGGCAGAACCACCAACTACCCTATTTATATGTACGTTTACGCAGCTGCCAGTCTCCTGGGCCTGGGTGCTGATGGTTCTTCTTGCAATGAAAACAAAACTTCAGCCTCCTTCACAATGTTTTGACAGTTTGGGGGTTTGTTGAGGGTTGATTTGTGGGGCTCAGACTGTTTTGCAAAGCACTAGATGAAATGCTTGTGCTGGGAAATCAGCCACCTTCAAAAGGGCTCCTGTTCCCTTGCAAAACACTGGCAGAGTTTTCACCTGCATGTTTTGGCTCCTCGGATCCGAGGCAGGAATCATCCTGGGAATTGTCTTCTCGTTGGTTATTCTGCTGTCTCGGCTCCTGCCTTGTCTCTGCTAGGAAATAGAAAAAGGCAGAAATGAGAATAACTCCAGCTAGCTGCCACTGAGAAAACATCCTCTATACTAAACATGAGCTGTACTTGCTGGGCTTGGCTGGTTCTGGTCTAAACAAAATCATTGATCCCAAACAAAAACCAGACCTTGAATGGCCCAGGTCCCAGATCACAGGGGTTTGGAGGAGGTTTTGCCATCCCTGACGCAAAAACATTGCCCCAAATTCCCCTTCCCGGCTGCACGTGGGGTTCTTTTCATTTCTGGATTTAAGACCATGAGTAAAAAGGACCTTAAACCTATGTCAGTCCCTGGGAGGAGTAGGATGATAGTTACTATTGAAGCTGGGGAGGTGGCTTCCCTGGGCATGCGCATCACAAGGCTGGGCTGCCTGGCTTTAGTGCTAAATTATAGCCTAGCAAAGGAGAAGCCTCCTGAGGAGGTGGGAAGTGATCACAGCCTATAAATACCTTCCAGGTGATGTTAGAAATGAAGAAAGGGAATTATGCCTTGTCTCCAAAAGGTGGTAGGACAAGGAGCAGTGGCTTGGAGCTAAGGAAGGAGAAGATTTCCTGCCTGGCCATTAAGAAAGTGCCCTGCAGTTGAGCAAGAGGAGCTTCCCCAAGGAGGGAGCTCAGGCGCCGGGCGGCAGCGCAGGAGACGGGATGTTAATGGGATGATGAAGTAAAGGATCTTTAGACAATGCAAGAGGTCAGCCTGTTGACCCAAGCTGGCTCTTTCCTGGCCCTACAGTCTATACAGTGCCATGATAAATTCCACTTACCCTACTTTACTGCAGGCACTTTATAGCTTGGCTTAATGGCTAGGAAATCTCTTCACTTCACTGCTCCCCTTAAGACGAGAGGGCTGTCTGTGATCCTTGGGTTTAAGCAACAATTCACTGTCTGCGAAGGGATGATGCCTTTTTATTAGGTCTCTTCTCAGAGCCTGGACTCTTGAGGTCCTGGCTCCTCTTCGCCATGGATTTTTCCCTTTCTGACCTCTGCTGCCTTGCAGATCTGCACAAGCTGCCTTTAGGAGCCTGTCTTTGGAGTCTGCATCCTCCAAGGGCTGATTTGGCAACGGTAGTGGGAAAGCAGAGATCAAGTGGGAGGCATGGGGCTGCCTGATGGTGCCGTGACCCCTTTTGATACCAACCCAGAGAGCAGGAATCAGCTGCTGAAGGTGCAGAGGATGATGCTGGCAGCAGATGTGTGCAGTGATACCAACCCTCCTGTTTTTACTGCAGGTCTCATAGGTCTCATCAGGGTTTATGTTTCCTTAATGTTACTGGCATACTGCAGGAATCTAGGCTTTGGTTTAGCACCAGCTTTGAGATGCTGGGGTTGCAGAAAAACACAGGAATACGAGGGGAACCTACAGGCTAATAAAACCAGCCCATCTTCCTTATGGCTGTTTTGATTTTAGATGTCAAAATGAAGGTTGGAGGGGGCCTAACGTGGAGCGGGAGAGATAGGGATGTGTTCAAGGGATGTGTAGTGATGGAGGGATGGTGCTGTGCTGCAGGGCTTGAGGGATGTGAAGGATGGGGAGCTTTGCCCAAAGAAGTGGTTACTGCCTCATCCCTGGCAGTGTTCAAGGCCAGGTTGGACACAGGGGCTTGGAGCAACCTGCTCTAGTGTAAGGTGTCCCTGTCCATGGTAGGGGGTTGGAACTGGATGATCTTTAAGGTCCTTTCCAACCCAAACCAGTCTGGAATTCTGTGATTCTATGATCCCTGGAGGGAAAACAACCAAGTTGGATGCTTTTATTTAAGCAAATTGGTGGTAGGCAAGGGAGAGATGGCATTTGAGGCTGGATGCTGTGTCCCCACGCTGGGGGATTGGGATAAGCAGTGTGCCCAGGAGCAATGTCCAAGATTTGGGGTGAGAAGGTGATGGCAGCATCCTTCCAGCTTGCCTTGGGGCTGTGTTCCCCAAGGAGCCTCTACTTCCCTTGTATTGAGCAGTGCATAAAAGCCAAAGGAACACATGTCCCTGTTCCAGTAAGTTGTCAGCAGGCAACGGCAGGAACTGTCACCATTGGTGGCTCTTTGTTAATGTGATCTGAAGGGTCCCCTTGTGAATGCATCCCTGTGGATGCAAACTGCATCCTGCAAGCTTCTGGTGCTTGTATCAGGTTGGAGGCAGACGAGGGAGGCTGATGCACAAGAGGCTTTCATGATGTTCACATCCCCATCTTCTCATTTTGTCCCATTTATCCATTCCCAAATGCACATCAGGGCACCCATAAGGATGGAGAAAGCCACCTTTGAAACTCATAATCTTCCATTGAAACACCTTTTGCTTTAGAAAGTGCCTTTTTGACAAAACCACACCATTTCCTGGGACAATTTCCATTTTTTTCACCAGAGAAATTGGTTTTTCATTGGGAAAACCTAAATCTAGGGGGTGGCTGGTTGCCTGGAAGGAGCTCAGAGGTTTGCTTGTCTAACAGCTAAACCAGAACTTGTCCTTTCTGGCCTGTTGGGAGCAATGGGGAACCCTTTATCTCCCTAAACCCACTTGGAAGACAACTTCCCATGTTGTAAGGGGAGTTTGTGAAACCCAGATGAGTATTCCAGAAGCTGGAAGTCCTTGGAGTAACTAAAAAACTACTTCCAAGGGGATGGGAAAAGATGCATTCCATGGAAATACTAATTTGGGGGGAATTTCTGCTGTGATGGGGAAGTTAGGGGAGATTTTTTATACTTTTTTCATTAAAATATATATAAATTTAAGTTTCAGTGGATTTCCATTTGCTCTCAATGTGATGCTGTTTCTGCAGGCAGCGTCTGACTTCTTTTTCCCCCTCAGGAAATTTTCCAATATCAATTTAATTTTGACTCTCACAACTGCATGTATTCCATAGGGACCCTATTCTATGGCCTTGCTAAAGAAAAAGACTGTTTCCTCTTAGCTGTGAGTTCATTTTCCACTTTAAAAACATCATTCCTAATGAAAGATATAGTCAGCTTCCAGCCCTCACGGCTTAGCTGAGCCCTTAATGGAGATGGGGAAGTAATTCCTGCAATAGCTCAGCCCTTATTTCCCAGGGAAGGTGTGCTTGTACCTTGCAAAGGATGGTTTTACCTGGGTGAAACCTCACCCAGAGGGACTACAGCCACTCCACATGGATGCAATTCCATGAGTTGCTCCCTGGGGATGTGGTTTCACATCCCACACGGGTTTGCTTTCCTCTGTAATTGTGCTCCACCAGTTCTGCACAGCTTCTGCAGAGGCAGCTGATAAAGAATTTAGCCTGGATAGACTTAAAACAAATAAAAAGAGGGAAAAAAACACCCAAAACTAACCAGCAAAGCAGTGAAATCACAGTTTGTGATTGTATTTTCATGCCCACACATCTGCTCTGCATAAATCTTTGGGAATGCTGGAGGGAATCATCTCTCGTTGCAGTGATGTGCTGTGCACCAGAAAGGGTTTGGGTTGTTGGGAGACTTGGCTGAATTCCACCATGGATACAATCCCTCACATCCCCTCCTGTGCCTGCATCTTCCCATCTACCAGCTTGTAGCAGCTGGAAAAAGGAATGCAAATAGCACCAGTGAAAGAGGATCAGGTGGAGATGAGGAGCAGTAGGAGACACATGAGTTACACGAGGTCTGTCTGCCTGGCTGCATTGAGTAACCTATTAGTTTGTGCACCACTGCTGGGTTCAAATGGGACCTGATGGAGCTGGGTGGAATTTATCAGCTAAATATCTAGCTGGCTTTGTGGTCTGGGTGTAGGGCAGCCCTGGGAAGGTGCAGGTTGGGCCAAAACCCCATTGACTCAAATCACAGAATCAACTCAGTTGGAAAAGACCTTTGAGATCATCAAGTCCAACCTTTACCCCAGCACTGCCAAGCCCACCACGGATCCATGTCACTAAAGGCCTTGTCTGCACAGCAGAAAGCCATGGCAGCATCTGGAAAACTCTGGAAGTTCCTGGAAAGATGGCTCCGGGTTGGGATCTTGGGGGCTGCTCCGTTTGAGTGGGGTGCTCAAGCCCATCCCGTTTGTGGTGGCCTCATGGGCCAGTAGATGTCTCATCCCTCCATCAGAGGGGACCAGCACAGCACCGGAATAGATGCTTCAAGGACCACAATGTGACTGAGGAAGGGGTGAACTCATTCCTGCAGCCAGGGCTGGGTGGTTTCTCTTTCCCCACCTCATTCAACCCTGAAAGTAGCCTGTGAAGAACCAGGAAATGTGAAATAAACCCCTGCAAATCCTCCTCCCTTTCCCAGGAAACCAGATGAGCCAACAGAACATTGTCATTGCAGTGCTTGGGTACAAATGACCTGACAATGCAAGCAGAGAAGTGTTTTGAACCAGCACTCGAGCTTTTCCTTTGGGAAAGATTGAAGCCTCTCGACCTGACACCTTCAGAACTCCCCCAGAAAGCTTCCGAAGTGAGAAATTAGTCCAAAGTAACCTCTTTTTCAGCTTCTCAAAACCAGATTGGCTTTTGACAACTGCTTATACCTCCTTTGATAGACCCCAGGCAACCAAGTGCAGCTCTTCCCGCCCTTGCCTGAATCCCTGCAGCATCAGAAGGTCAGCATCCGTGTGGGGTTAGGGATGTCTGCATATGCCTGGAGCATTTCCAGTCCTACCTCTTCTCCTCTTGCTGCCCCTGTCAATGCGTGTCCATCCTTTCTCCTTGCAAGTCAAGTGGTTTTTGCTGCTGCCTTTTATCCCTCTGCATCTACCTTATGGGATTAGGCGTGAAATGGAGGGTTGTAGCATATATAATAGCAGGGCTGTAATTACCTTACAAATATAGTGTAATTACACCATGGTAAGGCTTTAGAACAACCTCATCACCACCCACTAGTCACTATAAGTGGAATTTCTCCACATTGCAGCTCTAAGGTTACCTCCATCTCTACAATTGTGCCTTTGGCTTCCTGGGCACCCGGGTTGCCTGGTTTTAGCATTCAATGGTACCACTGATTTTACACTTAAACTCTAATTAATTTCCTAGCCCTGGAGTTGTATGAGAGGAGTGGAAATTAGAGGTGTGGAATGCTCAGCTACCGTGTAATCACACCATGGCTGCAGGGTAATTGCACCCCTCATGCTGTGAGCATACAAACCACCTTCAAGTTTTGGTGGGACCTCCCGTGGCTCTGTTGGCACCAGTTTGGTTGGACAGAGGGAGCTGAGCTGTCGCACATCACTCCAGTGAGGTGCAAACCTCCTCTGCTTAAAGACTGTGGAACAGCATCTTGTGTGATCCATCCCACTTGGGCCTTCCAGCCCGTCAGCCCAGCATGGACATGACTTAGTGGCACTGCTCAGTCCGGCTTTATGAGCAACCTGGAGCTTGTTGCTTGGACATCTCCATCCCCCCCACTCCATTAAAACAAGCAGAGCATTTTCCCTGCCTTTTAGAGCTTGTTGGGATACACAAGCACTGTAACATAATGGGGTTTTATTATTATTAAGCTCCCAGTGCATCTTTCCCTTGTCCGCTTTCCCTGTCAGTATAATCAGGCTAATGAAATGTCCCCACCGCTCATGGGACTTGGGAGGACAATTTGGTCTGGTTCTGTAGCATTTGGAAGAGGTGAACTGCTGGTTGTTGTTATTTATTATGGATCTGGTTTACTTAGTGCTGTGTTTATTGAGCCTGTCTCCCACTCGTAAATGCAGGATACAGTTCCCAGCGCTGCTCCCAATGCCAGGGATCCTTCTTGATGCCACTGAGCTGCCAGCTGGACTTGCTGTGGACTCCAGCTCAGGACAGTGGGCCAGGTTCCTCCCTGGTGTAACATCACTGCTTTTAATTAAGCTACACCAGAGAGGAATTTGGCCTGTAGCTGTGTGTTGGTGCCAGTCAGAAGGCATGGTGGGTGCCAGCGAGGGCTTTGACAGCCCAATTTCAGTCTGGGACAGAAGATCCTGAAGCTTTGGTGTGGGGCACATGTGTCCACTAATGGGGAGAGAAGGGGGAATCAAACAACATGCTCGTTATAGGACTACAGGTCGGTATTCCAGGTTTCACCTCCCAAGGGGGAATGGCTTTACCCTGCCAAAGGGGAGATTAAGAGAAGCTCTTAGGCAGAAATTCTTCGCTGGGAGGGTGCTGAGGTGCTGGCACAGGGTGCCCAGAGAAGATGTGGCTGCCCTATCCCTCGCAGGATGACTCTCACATCATCCCTTCGGCCACCACCCATCAATCTAGTGCTGGTCCCCACCATCATCCGTACCAGTAAGCGCTTCCCATCACTTCCCAGTCACTGCCCGGGGGCAGCTGCTTCCCGGGGAGATGATTCAGTTGCCTGGTTCAAAGCAGAGTGGAACTTTCTGTGCTGGCAGATCTGGGGCAGAGCTTTGAGAGTGTTTTCTCCCTGAAGTGTGGCACATCCAAGGCTTGCAGCCCTGGGCTTTCATCCGCCTCACCGCAGGCAGTTGGGAGCCGCTCTCCTCTGAACTGGCTTTGCCATTTGACTATCTCCTGGGGTGCTTTAGAGGGAGGCTCTTGCTCTCTAAATGCAGGGGCACTGAAAAATACATGTGTGATTAAGTCTAAATGCAACAAGGTGGTGGATTTTAATGCATCCCCCCCCTCCTTGGTCTGCTGAGAAGGGCAGCGTGTGATGGGATGAGGTGGGTGCTGTGGTGGGACGCGATTGTTGCTGGGAATGACATAGGTGCTATGATGGGGTGAGATAAGTGCTGTGATGGCATGACATAGATGCTGTGGTTGGCATAACATAGGTGCTGTGATGAGATGAGGTGGGTGCTGTGATAGGATGACATAGATGCTGCGAAACGATGAGGATGTCACTGAAATCCCATAGGGTGCTGATGGGTGCAGAAAGGGGATATAGCTGAAGCTCAGCCACTCAGAGGTTTCTATCTCCCACCATCTCCTCTGCAGAGCTCCTATTGCTGCCTCCTTCCTTGCTTCTTCTCTGCTGGCCCTGGGGTCTCCTCCCCTGAGCCTGTGAGGTCCTTTGGTACCCTTGTCTGCGCATCTTGGGTTATGTGAGGACACGGAGTGTGACAGGTTTGGTGACAGCAGGGACATGTGTGGAAAAGCAAACAGTTGGAAACTGCTAGTGTGATGCCTTTGCCAGAAGCGGGGGGGAAACCCCTCCAAGACCCTGCAAATTCACTTTGTTTTGCTATTCCAACACTCTCTGCTGGGTGGTGTGTGTGCTAATGTGTGCGCTGGTGTTCTGGCATTATCAGAACACAGTATTCAGATGATTCCTAACAGAATTTGTGCTCCAGAAGCTGCTTGGAAATGTTGGCTTGCAAATAGAAGTGTAGTGTTAGGAGCCTGTTTCTCCCAGGGGATAACAACTGAGTTGCAAGGCTGGGATTTAGAGTGTGGGATCAGGGTGACTTCTCCCAGCAGGGACAAGGCTCCATAAATCCCTGCTAGGACAAAATTCCCCTCTGAGAGCAGAATGAGCTCCCTAAATAAAGATCTAGAGGAGGTCTCAGACCCTTGGTCCCTCTTCCATATGGAAAAGACCCAGTGGGATGTTCAAAGCTGTTTGGAAATGGCAAAGCTTCTGCTCTGCTACTGGATCCATGTCAGCATCCCAGTGCATGTCTCCCCACCAGCACCACTGGCTCTGTGCCTGGATTCCAGGCTTGAGGCTTTTAGGCCTTTATTCCCACTGAAATGAGCAGCAGATCAATGCAGGCCTAATAAAAGATGATTGGGAATTGCTAATAGGAGCAAGGGGGAGCAGCCTTGTCTCCCGGAGCCAAGATGAGTATGGATTTTCTCGGGCCAGGGACTGTAAACACTTCTGGATTCTCCAGGGAAGGATGCTCACCTTCCCTTTGCCCTCATCCTTCTCCTTTCAAACAGGAGCCTGGTAATGGCAATTAGCTAGGATTAATTAGTTGGCTGTGGTAGGGAGGGCTCAGCTTGAATGCTGTGGAATGAGCTGGTACAGGGTGTGTGGACAAGGAGCCTCTTGGTCAAAAGCCTGTGCTGGTCCCCATCCCATGACACATGTGGAGGGACATGGAGGGGATGAATTAGGTCAGGGAGTGATGACACAAACTGGAAAGGCTCTCACTGCCTTGGTGCTGGGCTTCAATTTGGGCTCCCCATAGCTGCTCACAACAGGAACACTTTATTTATAGCCTCACATCTCCCCTGCTCCTCTTCCCCTGGCATCAGCCACAAGCCCAGTGCCCTGCAGCCTCGTGGTCACTAATAGATCACCACTGCTAACGTGCTCTTCTGCTCTGTGTCCTGCCCTTCATGTTGGTGGTGCTGGGGGATGATGGATGAAATTCAAGCTGGGTTGATTCATATGACACGTGTTCACCTTGTAGAAGAGACTGTCACCAGAAAGAATAGACCTCCTTAGTTTAAAGCCCAGAGAGGCCATTGGATGGGTTTAGATCCTCTTCCAAGGAAACAGGGGCTTTTGAGGAAGACTGATTGCAAGCCACAGCATAAGTAATAATCAGAGCTCTGTCTGGAGGCTGTGGTCCTGTCATGCTCCATGTGGCATTGCTGCTTTTAGAAGGACACTTCCTGATCCATAGTCCCGAAGGTATAAATGGATGTTGCAAGGAGCAGGAGGTTGCCAGAGAGCAGTCCCTTGTCACCCACGGTCCTAGATGTGGTGGCTTGTGAGGTAGTTCATGGAATGATGCTGACCAGGATGCACTTTATCATCAAGTACATTCAAAGGGGCTTTACTAGGAGAGGCAAAACCCTGGTGGGAAACTGCTCACCCTTTGTGTATACAGTCCATGGCTTGGACTGTGGACCCTTGTCATGCCACAGCACAGCCCTTCCTGTCAGGCTGAGAGAGCTGGGCTGGTTCAGCCTGGAGAAGACCTTTGGGGGAGACCTCAGAGCAGCTCCAGTGCCTAAAGGGGCTACAAGAAACCTGGAGAGGGGCTTAGGGCAAGGGATAGAGGGATGGGATGAGGAGTAACAGCTTCCAACTGGAAGAGGGAGCAGTTAGATGAGCTCTGAGGCAGAAGCTCTTCCCTGTGAGGGTGCTGAGGCGCTGGCACAGGGTGCCCAGAGAAGCTGTGGCTGCCCCATCCCTGACAGTGTTCAAGGCCAGGTTGGACACAGGGGCTTGGAGCAACCTGCTCTAGTGGAAGGTGTCCCTGCCCGTGGCAGGGGGTTGGAACTGGATGAGCTTTAAGGTCCCTTCAACCCAAACCAGTCTGGGATTCTGATTCCTTGGCCCCAAACCGGCTTTCAGGAGGTATTTAATTTGGAGCACAGGATCTCCAGTGACAAGTCTCTTGATGTTTCCTCATCTCTCTCCTTGTTGGGGAGCAGCTCAGGTCATGATGCCCATCTCTGCTTGACTTCTTGGTCCCTCTCCCTCGGAATGTTGTGCTGCCTCCTGCTTTGGGATGCAGTGCCAAAAGCCCCATCCTCTTCTATGCCCTGCAGCAGCCCACACATGCATATGGCCCCGAGGCAAGAAGTATTAATGAGGAGAAGACTTAACCACATTTATTGAACTGCAAAGAAGGTTGTTTTTATATGCTTTTATAGGGATATAAAGACAGCTTTTATAACCTTTGAAAGGGGCATAAAAGCAGCTAGGGGCCTAGAAAGCATACACCAGTTGAAGGCACACACAGAGGGAGGGAAGGGAGGAGAGAAGACATCTGCCATATCCCGAGGTGGTGTTGGATGGGGCTGCTGGGTCCTGGGTCCAAGCTGGTTGTGGTGTTGCCTGTCCCAGGGAGGTTTGGAGCTCTCAGTGCCATCAGCAGCAGTGGCTCTGGGCTTTGGCACATGTTCCTGTTTTCAGCAATGTAAAGTCAGTTCCTCAGACCTCTTTTGTGAGGGGCAGGTGTTGTGCTTAGTGAGCTGACCTCTTGTGTTTCAGTTTTCTCCCCTGTTCTCTGTGAATAAATCCTGCTTTGCCTTCATTCCTCCTGGAATGAGGGAGGAAGGAGTCTGTGGAGGTCTTGCTTTGCTCCAGCATCTCCTATGACACCAGCATCTCCTGTGGGATTGCGGGACTCTGAACTGGACCAGGCGGTGCTGGTTAGTTTGGGATCCATCTAGTGCTGGCACACTCATGAACGTTGTATCCCCTTTTCCCATTGCTGCCTCCAGCATTTTGGGGCAAGTATCTTGCATCCCCCTCCTCCATCCACAGCATTCTCTGCCTCCTCCCTCATCCCAAGCAACGGGGCTGTGCTCATTGGGATGTGGTTAAACGCAGCATCTTCCAAGTCAGGAGGATGCTCCTTCAACCTCTTCTATGGCTCCTGGACAGTGGTCTGAAAGCATTTGGTGTTGCAGGTTGTTACAGCCTGACCTCCTCATGCTGGCACACTCCTCCTGAGGTGGAGCTGGCTTTTCTCCATGCGGCAGGGGAGATGTGCCTTTTCCTTTCCCTTGTTCACGCAGCGGTCGGTCTGACACGACATTAAAAGAGGAGAGTGACCTTTACACTGGTCTCCAGCTCAAGGGAGGGGAGAGCTGAGCCCCCATCTGCAGCCAGGCACATCTTGAATGTGGATAGGTCATGAGGCTCCGTTAGCTCCACGCTATCTCCCAAATAATAAGCTTCCAGAGAGAATTCCATGGGGTTGTCGGAAGGACGGGAGCAGGAGCAGCTGCTTCTCACTTCACTTCATGGGGAGGGAGGGGATGCTGAGAGCACCCCGCATCCTCTGCACATATTTTTCATCATTATAGGCAGAAATGCCACAGTGCTGACAGATATTAATGCAGTTCACGCCGGGAGAAAATCTTCTTCCCATCAGACTCGATGTGCAGCAAGAGGGCAGTGCCATTTGCAGCCCTAGGGAGGCTATGTTTGAAAGGTGATGTGTTCTGTAGTTTTATTCCAAGACTAAGTTCAGTTTGGGCAAAGGACACCTCAAAGCATCCTGGTGAGGACCACGACATCACTCCCTGCCCACACCACGGGCCTGGGTGAAGATGTACTTGTAGGTTAATGTGGATTTGGAGTAGCTTTGGTGATTCCGTTGGATTTTGGTAACTCTGCGTGTCACCCTGGGGATGTCATTGCCCCGTGTGGCAGGTTTAGTGACCTGGGCTCCCAACCCCATCCCCAGCAATGCCCTGAGGTTTGCAGACTGACTCCACGCTCCCTCGTGCCCCTCAGCCTCCTTTTATTTGCTTATCCCACTAAATATTCATCAGTAACATTTAAGACAAAGGAAAGAGATAATTACAAGGGGAGAGTTTTTTTGCAGTATTAAAGGTTAACAGAATTCTTGGCATTTGTGCCTTGTCGATCTCCATGTAATTATGCTCATTTCCCAGAATTCAGAGGCGACTGTGCCTGGTACCGCTCAAAGATGGTACCCCGGGAATTAAATTTATGAGCTCATTGCTCAGAATCTCCTGATTCCAACCAAGCATCTTGCTTAATGGCAGGACTATTATTAATATTATTCTTGGATGCCGAGCGCCGCGAGGGGCAGAGGACCAGCAGCAAAGCTATAAGTGATCCAGGCAACGTGAGGAGCACTGAAGTGGTGCTCATGAGACCCCACTTGCAGCACTGGGTGCAGCTCCGGTGTCCTCAACATCAGAAGGACATGGAGCTGTTGGAGCAAGTTCAGAGGAGGCCACGAGGATGATCAAGGGGCTGGAGCAGCTCCTGTATGGAGACAGGCTGAGAACATTGGGGCTGTGAAGCCTGGAGAAGAGAAGCTGTGTGGAGACCTCAGAGCAGCTCCCAGTGTCTGAAGGAGGCTACAAGGACACTGGAGATGGGCTCTTCATCAGGAACTGGAGTGATAGGACCAGGGGTGATGGGTTCAAACTGAAACAGAGCTAGTTCAGGTTGGATACTAGGAAGAAGTTCTTCCCTGTGAGGGTGCTGAGGCGCTGGCACAGGGTGCCAAGAGAAGCTGTGGCTGCCCCATCCCTGGCAGTGTTCAAGGCCAGGTTGGACACAGGGGCTTGGAGCAACCTGCTCTAGTGGAAGGTGTCCCTGCCCGTGGCAGGGGGTTAGAACTGGATGAGCTTTAAGGTCCCTCCCAACCCAAATCATGGTTCTATTATTTGGCAGCCTCAGTGCCTTGGGAAATGAGGTTGGCAAATGATGGGCCCCACAAAGGTGCCATAATTCAGATGTGAGATACATGGGAAAAAGCCCCTTTTGGGGTTTTGATGGTCAGAGGGTTTGGCATCAAAACCCCCCTGTTTCTGAAGGTGACTGATGCAGGTCCAAAGGCAGCTGCAGCAAAAGGTTAATCAGACTCTCAGTGACTGTTGTGGTGGGCTAGTATCAGCCAGGGACATCTACCTTCTCGCTTCTCCTTGGAGTTTAGGATGTGTGTGTTGATATGCAGATGGGCTGGGAAAGGCTTAGCTTGGTGTGTCTGGTTTGGGACTATCCAAGGAGATAGCACGGCAACTCTTGGAGTTGTTTTTTTCAGAGCAGAACTCACAAATGCCCCCAGACTGGGGGGAGAAGCTCTTGTTGTCATGTTTAAGGTTGCTCTGCTGGAGCTGTGATGGCCATGGTGGGACTCGGGACATGGCTGGCTTTGCTTTTTCAGCCTATTCAGCAGTTTTCCTCTTCCAGTGCGCAATTCCTCCTCTTAAAACACAGTGTGGATTGAGTTGTGGAGCACAGGGTTAATGTCATGTGTTCATAAAAGGCTATTAGATAGCTAATGGCAGGGTTTTATCCCTTGTCATCAGCTGGCTCTGGCACCTGATTGACGCCGATCAAACGCTGCTGTATAGGATGTCTTTCAGGGTGTTAATACAACAATGTGCATCACAGCAGCCCAACAAGAAACAGATTTGTGGAAAAGCAATATTGATTTGTAGCCAGGATCAATCCCAGTTCATAACTTTTCCCGTGCCAGCGTGGCTCAATATCTCCCCATTAATTTTCTTTCACTCCCTGTATAGATGTTTAATATTAAGACTGGATGTACAAAGGTTTTTCCTTCATAAATACACATGTGTTGGCTGGGCTGTAGTAAAAGGCTCAAAGACTGAGAACTGTGATAGAAAGGAGTAATCCTGAAGGAAAAGCCAAGCCTCGGGCTGTGCATCCTTTCATGAGCTCATGTCCAAGCTTCAATGCTGCCTGACCCATCTGTAGCGTACATCAACGCACCCTCAAGGATGCTGCCCTGTATCCCTGCATGCATTAGGGATGGCAGTGCTATTTGTGGGATTTTGGCAGCTGGTGATGGAGTTTCCCTCTTCTTCAGGTTATCTCTTGAGATGTTGCTGGGAGATAAATCCTTTTCTGGCTGTAGCTTTGAAAACACCAGTCTGGGACAGGCTTTTGCAACCTCTTGCAGGGTGGCTGGTTCTCCAGTTCAGCTCAGGGCAGGAGTTAGCTCGGACTGGAAGATCCCAAGCCCCTGAGCATGCTGAGAGCAAGCACCAAAGCCAAGCCCAGCACTTGTTTTAAAGGGCAAAGTGTTCTTTTTTACCTGGTGCAAAATACAGGCAGCAGATCCCAACGTGGCTTTAGGAGAAGGCTCCCAAAAGCCTGCTCCATTTGCATTTAATAGGACAGTTACTGTAAGTTTATAGAAATACCAGTTAAATATTAACAGCTTCCTTAGCAGGGATTAATGAGGCCTCTTTTTAAGCACTGTAGAGGGTGGTGGTAGCCACCACTTCCTCCAGTGTAAGGATTGAGGGCTGAGTGCCCATGAGGATGCTTCTTGCATTCAGAAAACTGGCCTAGAAAGAGCCCTGACCAGGCAGTTTCTCCAGCTCAGCACTGGAATGCCTTTGGGGCCTGAAGGGCTCCAAGTGGCTCCAGCCAAGTAAAAGCTCTCAATCATTGTTTCTTAATTGGGGCCACCATTAATGAAGGGATAAATGAGTCAGTGTGGCGAGCACGTCCTTTGTGTCTGCACTGAATGAGTGTAGACATTGAGGGCTCGGTAGTTAGTCAGGAAAAGCTCCCCAGGACTCATTCACCTGACTAAAACCAAAGAAAACTAAGCACTTTTTTACCACTCTGAGCTTCTGGGAGAATAACATGGTCCATGATAGCAGGCATGGGGTTATGAAATCATGTTTTCATTCTGAAGGAATGAGCCTAAATTATGTTTCTGCTCGTATTTGGCCATTCCAGATTCATTTTCTACTTCAGGATTAGAGATTGTCATCTCTTAGCTTCCTGGAAAGGAGAAAAAAAAGAGGAATTAAAAGGGAGAATCTGGTTGTACAAATTGCCTTGCTTCATAAAAGGAAGTTCTTTAGGAATGAAACATTTTGGTGTGGGCAGGGTAGTATTGGCTGTATAGACGTTTGCAGCTGTATGTGCACAGGGTGTACAGGAGGATCCCTCAACCATTCCTGAAAGCAAAAGAGATGCTGGATATTTCTGAACAAGCAGCAAAAAGTGGTGTTTTACTCGATAAGGGACCTGAAGTGCAGTCTTGCATCTGTTATCAGCCTTCAGGACCACTCAGATCCGTAGATGAGAGGCTTAGGCTTGGTTTTGCTCAAAAAGCCTGAGGTTTGGGCAGTGCTGGCCCGAAGGCTCCCAGGCTGTGCAGTCCTTCTGGTGTCCCTTAGCATCTGTGGGAAGCCAAATGCCATTGTTCTTCCCTAGGAGGAAGTTTTTGGGACTGACTTACTGCATCAAGACTCCCCTCCCCATCTATCCCTGCTCTGATTGCTCCGATAGAGATGCTTTATCTCGATCCACAGGCTCTTGCTCCTTCTAACCTCATCCCTCTCTGCGCTTTCAGCATCTTTCCAGTTGCCGTTTCCCCAGGGAAAATCCTTTTCCTTCCTCCCTCCATCCTGCTGCTGTTCCCCTTCCCAGCGAGCAATTCCAGCCCTGGCTTGCTCTGCTTCTGCTGCCCTGTTTGTGGTCTCTGCCAGGAGAGGGGGGCCTTTAGCCTTGCTGGAATGAAGGAGATGGATACGGAGATGAATAAATAGCTAAAGCATGCCTGTGCTTTGCTGCTTCTGCTTGTCTCCTGCCTGTTGCTCGCAATGAGAAAGAGGAAAAAGAATAAATACTTTTATCTAAGTAGGAAGAAAGGGAAGAAACTGAAAGCAAGAGGCTGCATTTCGTGCTTGGGTAGGTGCTGCTTTGCAAGTGGCTGAGCTCGACACTTCTGCTGCTGCGGTCAAAACCCAGCGAAGGAAAAAAGACTCTCTCATCCCCAGAGGAGGCTACAAAGCTCTCATTCTCTTGCT
>NW_009944958.1:0-1786 GCF_000696875.1 Nestor notabilis | reverse complement strand
TGTGTACTCAGTTGCTGGCTGCTCTGCTGCTGGAGCAACTGAATTATTTAAAGGAACCTTGATTTGCTTTTCTCTTTGCTGTTTTCGTGCCTTGTGTTTATTGTCTATAGATATTTTTATAGTCTGAAGCAATTACAGCTGTCAAGAAAGAGACGAGCTGTGACAGCCTGATTTATATGTACATTGTATGTATGCAAGAGAGGGGGAGACAGACCAAGAATTCTGCTGGGCTTTAGTATGCAGGAGCCAGTGATACTGGATTTAAATTCCTTGGGATTTATCACACAACCTCAGGAGCTCCTAACAGGGGGCTAAAATCAGCCCTTCCAAGAGCTGAAGCCACTCGGCAGGTCACATTCTGCGCCCATCTCACATGCTTTCAGTGCAGGCAGGTGCTTTCTTGCATGATTCAAGATGTTCCTGACAACACTGGCCCGGAATGAAAGGTTAACTGGCTGTGGTTGTTGGAACCCCATGGGTTTTGCTGACACAGGAGATGGTCCCTGCCCATCCTTAATTGCAGCCTCACAAAGAGAACAACCTCTTGCATGATGAGTGTGATGGTGGCTTGTTGCTTCAACAGCAGGGAGGCAGGATAGCTGGGTCCCCATCCTGCCAGGGGTGCTTGGATGTTGCAGCATCACCAAAAGCAGTGTCTACGCAATGCCACAATCCTGTACAAGACGTTTCACCCTGTCCCTGATCTTGCTTTTTGAACTGAAGTTTCAGAGAGCCCTCCCATGTAATTTGTGAGCCCAAAGGGTCTGCTCGAGGCCGGCGCTCACCCTTCCCCTACCAGCCCAGCCAAAGTGAGCTGCAGAGATTAAACTCCTTCTGCCAAGAGCTGGGAAAGCTGCTGTGCCCTCTGGGGAAACCAGCACTAAATTCAGGGAGCAGAAAGCGTTCAGACAGGAAGAAGTAGAGACTTGCAAAGCAATCCCCTTCTCCTATGACCTATCAGCACGTGCAATAGTAATAAAGCTTTATTTGACTGAGCGTTTACTCGGCCCAGCACAGCTCATAATGTTGTAGAGATTAAATAGCACAGTTAGTGAATTAAGCAGTAGTTTAGAGGGAATTTGGAGACTCCAGGGATTAGTAACAGGCTATGGATCCTTTCACATCTAGGTCACCACTTGGAATCCTGCTCAGGTTGGCAGCGAGTTGAAAAACAAGGAATAATTGGTGCAGTGTAATAGCTGCTGAGGGTATGGTGGGGAATGGAGGGAGGACTTTTGGATAAAGTCCCGTATTGCAGGGAAGTCACTGGGAACAGTGGATGGAGGAGGAGGAGGAGGTTTGGTTTCCCTTAATGGGGGGTTTGGGGGCGATTCCAGGGGTGCAGCACCCCGAAAGCCACCACTTAGCTCCTGGCTCTGTGTTTGCTTTGGGACTTTGTGCTCTAAGGATGGCTCCCAGGCACCTTTTTCCAGCAGGAAACTGTGCCTGGAAATATTAATGTGTTTTAGCCACTAGCGGAGGGAAGGAGGAACTACCAGGCATAAGCAAATGTGCTGTTTGTTAAATTATGAGCTGATAAAAAGTACGCGGGGACCGTGCCTGCGGCTGGGGAGGAATTTGCCACTAAAGCTCATGCTGTGTGTCTGGGAGGTGCAGAGGACCAGGAGGGCATCTCCTGCCTGACTTTAAGGGGGGGAATCGACCAGTGCCTCAGTTTCCCCTCCTGCATGAGGCGGGGATGGTGAAGAAGTAGAGGAGGGCGGATGGTAGAGGTGCTGGGTGCAGGTAAGAGTAAAGGGAAGGGGAAAAAGGGGTCCCTGTGTAG
>NW_009944957.1:0-338 GCF_000696875.1 Nestor notabilis | reverse complement strand
GTTGCAGTGGGGTTCTCTCATTGTATTTGAGTAAAATAAATGATCCTGCAGCAACTTTGTTGTCTGGGATCCATCCTCAGCATAACAGGAATGAAGGGCAATGAAATCAGCTTTCTGGCTGCTCCAGCTCTGGGATGGCTGCTCTGTGCCTGGAGCAGTCAGAGCTGTTGAGGATCCCAAAGGCCAGGGGCTGTTTTACTGGGGAGAGGGCATTGGTACTGCAGAGCAGGCAGGGGAGGTGGGAGAGCTTGGAGGGAGCTGGGATGGGCTGGGTAGTACCTGGGAGAGAACATCAGTGTCTGTGTCATCCTGCATGACCGTGCAGGGTGAGGGCTCAC
>NW_009944956.1:0-15236 GCF_000696875.1 Nestor notabilis | reverse complement strand
GGCCGTGCTCGTTCGTTACGTGTATTACCCTTTTTCCTTAACGCGGTCCGAAGTGGTTGTTTAGACACGGGGATTTAGCGAATTTGGGGAAAGTTTTCTGCCTGCTGGGAAATGGGCTCTAGTGGTCCGGGGTATGCCCGCTCCCGTCGGGAGATTTCTGTTTGCTTTCACACTCCCATAGTAAAAAGGGGCAGTAGCTCGCCGCCTCGTTGGCATGTTTCCGCTAGTAGATGCCAATCCTTTTGCTTTTCTACTGCCTTGGTGCTCATTGTTCTTTTTACAATCTTCAGAGAAAGCTTCAAAGTAAAGGCTCTAACTGAAAATCAGTGTGGAAAACCACCTGAAACACTCTCTCCCAAGGCTTCAGTTTTGTCACTGGTCTTCAATGAACTTGTAGTATTTCCCCACTAGCTTGCTTAGTTTGCTGTCAATGAATGCTTGATGTACAGGAAACTTTCTATGGTGTTACAGCTGTCTTGCAAGACGCTCACATGCTCCACAGATTGCACGTGTTCAGCAGCAGATTTGGGGCCTGACTAATTCTTAACTTCGCTGATGATGCTGGAAGCCTTCATTAATAGGAATGATCAATGCTTTGTGAGAAACAGGTGCTTAGAAATTACACTTTTTAAGTGGAGCTGAAATTTTAATAGAAGTTTCTTTTCTACGTGAACTTGAGGTTTCTCAGGTGATCGAGCACTATCTATTGATGTGATACGTCAATGGCAGGAAGCAAAAGGAAGCTCAAGGTTTACAGAATATTCAATGAAAGATATATTTCAGACGGATTTTTGAATTCTTCAATCCTCTCTTTTTGATAATACTTTCTAATTCAGAAAATCAAAATTGGTTTTAAAGGTGACTCAGCTGTCTGGTGTTCATCATGTCTTGTTGAACAGAGGTTATTTTTACCCGCACTCTTCAGATCTCAAGTGTCACCCAGCAGCTCCGACTGTTCTGGGAGGCAGTCTGATTAAAACTGCCAAACCAGATTGCTGCAGAGGTGCTAATTCCATTATATATTTAATAAAGGTTTTGTTTTGTGTTTTTTTTTTTAGGGGGGAAATCAATGTACCACAATTTTCCTTCAAATTTCTGCTCGGAAATCACACATGGTTGATGTTTTTAGCCATACTTTCATTTGTCTTCAACACTGTGGTTTATAAAAGTTGCTGTTAACAAATAGGAAGGGATATTAAATATTCCTATGGATTGAAAAAGCAAACAATCACACCCCCAACAAGCCTTAAGTAAACACAACAAAAGGCCTGTGTAGCAAAACAATGTGTTTGAACAAAACATAAAACATTTGAGAAAAACTTAACAGATGCTCTGTATAGAAGTAGCAAAAGGAGTTGGAATAGTCATGTGTGATTTTATGTTTTTATTTCTTCCCAAAATGATTCATCCTTTTGATTTTATTGGAAAGAGATTTCAGATTTTGGAAAATGTTGTTCTCTGTTGTTAAAGCTTTTTGTTTAAACTGCATTGTAAGTATTCACTGGGCAAAAGGCTTAGTGGAACCTGTGCAGTACCAGTAAAAATGAAACTAGTCTCAGTTTCTATTGTTTTCCATGGCTTTTCCAGCCCATCCCACTCCACAGTTTAGCTGAGCAAAGACTTATTTCAGATTTTATTTTTTCTTCTCATGTAACCTAACAGGCACTGAATATTGTTTACAGGATGACAGTTCTAAAGAGCATATATGCTTTCTTGGGTTAAACAGTGTCATTTACAAATTGAAAATAGCAGAACTGTGTTTTTTCAGTCTTGTTCAGAAGGAAGGTGAAGGGAAACAGGTTGTTGTCTTGGCTAATGGGAGATGTTTATGTCTGTATGCTTTGCATTAGGTTGGTTTTGCAATTTGTTTTCTTAGGTCAGCTATGTATAACCCAAGCAAGCCTCTTCCTATTGAGGTGCCTGCCTCTTTTTGAAAGAAGATACTCAGTTTGCTTGTTCCGTTAAATACTAAAGCAAATGATCAGTGTTTAAAAAATGCACTCTTGGTTTTATGATCCATGGTAAAATTTCAAATTACGTTTTGATGGGGGAGGTGTTTTCTCTTGTAAGCTTCTTTCTCAGTATTTCTCACATCATATCATTTTGCCATTTTAAATATGCTCCTTGTTACAGTTCAGACTTCAGCATGTCTCTGGAGTCAACTCAATGCAAGATGCTTTGTTCTGTCACTTTTCTTCAATACCAGATCTTACTTCAGTAGTTTCTTTAATTCTGTAAAATTGTCAAATTGTGTCTCAAGCTTTACTCTTCTTCCCCCCCCCTCACCCTCTCCTTTTCCCCTTCTTCTTCTCCAAAGTGAATTTCCTCACAGAGAAGTAAATTTTCTGAGTGTTTGTATCTTTTAAAGTGATGTATCCGGTCACATGGCAACTCTATACTCGAATTTCTTTAGCTATACTAATTGTGTATTATTACTTCCCATGTAAGGAAATGTTGTGATCTTTAAGATAGACTAGCCATCAGACATGTGAGCGTTAAGGTACAAAGTAGTATTATATTTATAAATAAAAGATTCTGCAGCAGTTTTGAACAGGACCAAGAAGGGTGGGATGGTCAAAATCAGAGCTGTTTGTGTTGGGGGTACCAAAGAAAATGAGGTACTGGGTGTGGGTGGCTCCATCTTTAAATTTTAATTGTGCAAAGCTTAAAGTGGCTGAGAGACCTGGCTTTGTGACTCTATTATTGTGTCCCCTTGTCCAGACTTGAGCAGTGTACTGTCACTGGGATTGTTCTGGAGTTGGTTGAGGTTCCTTTTCTGTGAGTTCGAAATCTTACTTCCTGGGGTGAAGATCTGAGAACAGTGGCACCCTTGTGCTACAAAGAGGGTTGTTCAGAGATTTCATAAGTGTGAGGTAGGAGAAGTAGAAAAGGATATTCAGTGTATTTTTTTTTTTTTCCATGTAGATTAACTGTAGCATGATGGTCTTGTTAGTAAGATAGTACTGTTAGAAAGACCACTAGAGAGATGAGAAATTCATGTCCTTAGATTTGGCCTATTTCCAACAGAGCATCTTAGGTTTGGTTTCCAGGAAAGCTGGCAGAAACAGGAGGCAAATTTCTGTGTGCTTAAGAGCCTTAGTGACACTTTTTAGTTTGCTTGTCTCATAAGATTAGAAAATACGCCTTTTTAAGATTTAATTTTTAATGACTTTTCTGTGTTGGTGGTTGATTTTTTTTTTAGTGGTTTTTTTTTTTTTTTTGTTGGGGGGTTTGTTTTTTTTTTTTTTTTGGGGGGGGGGGTCATGTCTTGGTTTGTTCTGTGGGTTTTTTTGTTGTTGTTGGGTTTTTTTCG
Source organism: Nestor notabilis (assembly GCF_000696875.1). Lineage (NCBI taxonomy): Eukaryota > Metazoa > Chordata > Aves > Psittaciformes > Psittacidae > Nestor > Nestor notabilis. The sequence goes on along the minus strand of NW_009944956.1, from coordinate 11,923 downwards.
TTGTTTTTTTTTTTTTTTGTGGTGTTGCTTCTAGAAAAGATTTCTCTGATGAGGACTCCTACTCCAGATAGCCATTGTTTCTTTATGCAGGAATTGAGTGACTGGCCCAGCAGCTAGCTATTGTAGCCTAGTACCGCTTCCCTGCAACTTGGCTGATGAAGTCCTGTACCTCTTGAGTTTTCAGATCTGACACATGGTTGTCCCTCTTGGTGACTCTTTCTGTGCCTGTGCCCATGTCATGGAGGGATCCTGTCTCCTATTTTGTCCACTGTGACAGCTCTTCCTCTTTTGGCAGACGAACCTTTGTGTTCAGTAGAATGCAGGAGGCAAAAAGATGTTGTTACATAATCTTTTGTCTTAATATTATTTTTATGGAAATATAGTACTCAGCTGGAAATTCCATCCTTTAATGGGATCCTTGTCTCAAAGGCCTCCGATAATTTTGGACCAGGTGCATCTGAGGGAGAGGCAACTGCTAGAAAAGGGATACAAACTGGAGCATAAGAAAAGTTTACATTCAGGCTGTGTATGTATAAATGGATACGCTCTGAAAGCTTCTCCATGAAGGGCATTGCTTACAACCACAGCACAGGTCATGAGCCTGATACAGTGACAGGACCAAACTGGTTCTGTAGGTTGCAGGCATATTTGATTAAGCAGCCTAAAGCTTGGCTTCACCCTGCTGGAAAACCTTGCTGCCACTGACAGCTTCCTCTGTGAATCCTGCTGACTTCATTTCTGTGGCTTGGGGACTCTGTAATGGTTATGTTAGGACAGTTCCCGAAGGCTAGACTGTAAGACAGCAGAGCCAAGACTGAAAATCCTAAAGAGTTTGCAGTGTTTAATGGATATCGGTGACCATGCTGCAAAAATGTTTCTAGAAATAAGCACCTCCCATCTAGCTGTTTCTTTGGTCAGTATTCCTTGAAGAAAATTAGAAAGTCACTGGGGCCACTCTTTGGGAGGGGTAGGCTGGTATCTTATTTCTATTGATGGGACAGGAGCAGCAGTGAGGAAACAAGACGACTGAATACACCAAGACAAATCGAATATTCCAGACAAAGGATTTTAGCCTAGCTGCAAAATTACATCCAAGTTATTGAGGGAGTGAGTTGCCCGGTGGTGGGTGATCACCTGAAAAATCAGAGCAGTGTTGTATGACTGCATCACAGCGCGATACCAAAGTTGTCCCATGGGTGAGTGTTTTGCTGGCTGGGAGCACACCAGGACACTGAGGTTAACGAAATGGTCTTCCAAAGCTGGAGAATGGTAAAATCAGTAAGGGCTCTGCCTGCAGCATCTCACCAATGTGAGAAGTAACTATGCGGATTTGGAGAAAAAACTGTGTGTGTGCATTGTACGTTTCTGTGGGTTCGATCTAAATTTGGATCTTACTAAGCCTTTCCCTCTATACCCATGGCTGACCAAACATTAGTTATCCTGTTATCCACGGCAGTGGTGGGATGGACTATTATGGGTAGCAGAGAGACTTTGATCATAAGTTACCTGGAGTGCTAGAGAATAAAAACAGAGATGCAGGTGAATGGACAACCCTGCAGCTCTGCTGAATTGCTGTGGAACCGTTAGGTTTCCACTCAACTCTTTTCCCCACGTTTTCTCGTTGGAAGCACTGTCTTTGTGACCAGCAGAATTGTATGGCTAGGGCTCTGTGCAAAGCAAAAATCATCAAGTTTTCTCTAAGCTGCCATGGAAGCAGTATGGGTGGCACTGCTTGAGCTGGGAAGTAAACCTTGGAGGGATCTCTATCAGTGGCTAATGCAATCTGCACCTGGATAATACGACCTCAAACAGTGCTGATTGATGGGTGGAAGTTCTGTGTTGCTGGTTGCAGATTAGAAGTACCTAATGGTAGTTTACCACTATCTGCTCACTTACTGCGAAGCCTTGATCCTGCCTGTGAATGTGACTTGTGTAAGATATGCCCTGCTCTGGAGCCTGCCTGTGATTTATGCACGTGAGTGAGCAGCCAATCCACCTCTTGGAATGGTGGTTTGGTTTCATTTTAGTGACTGACTGGCCCGAACAGCTTTTTTTCTTGCCAGGAAATGTAAGTGCTGCACGGGATTGGCCTTGTCCATGTGCCCATCTAGAAGCTAAAATGGAGATAAGACATCTTTGTCAAGGAATTGCAAAATAATCTGCTCATAGGGAGATACCCAGTGCCATCCTTAGTACTTGGCATTTATCCCAGAACATGATGGATTTTAAACCTTTAAAAATGGTAATATATTTCCTGTTATAACTTAATCTGGTTGTCCGTATGACATCAGAACCCCAGAGACTGTATACATTTTTATTTTGGTTATGTGTTGTTTCTTCAAGCTGTTCAGTATTTTGCATGTTGCTGTTGCAAAGTGTGACAAAATAGTAAATAGTAACTTTGTTATTTGTTTCTGTTGTATTTTGGTGGGTTTTTTGTTGTTGTTGTGGGTTGTTTGTTTGTTTGTTTGTTTGTTTTTAATGGGTGGGTAGGGGAAGGATTTCTTTAGCACTTGGAGCTAACAGTCCAGTCATTAGAAATCCTGTACTTTATTTCCTACTGCCACATCATTTGTCCTTTCTTTATCTGCCCATCAGCTCTTTTTTTTCTTTTCCCCATCTCTCTTGTCTTTCACCAGTTCCAGTAGTACATGCCTCCTCTTCAATGCTTGTATATATTTTCACATCAATGCTTATGTATGTCTGTGTCATTCCATTCCTTTTTTGTTGCTTCTCCCTCTCTTCCTCTTTACCAGATGCCAAATTTTACCCTCTTATTATTCCTTTTCTGCTTCAATTTAGTTACACTATTGTGAGATTCAGTGCGATATGTGTATGTTAGAGATGGTCCTGTAAATTTTCTAAATATGTTAAAGACTGGATTGCAGTTACACAGCAAGGGTCTTGTGACCACAGCCAAATTAATTATGGTGGTTCCTGATGAATAAACACTCTGAATAGAACCTGTAACAGTTCTGTATGGTCGTGGGTTTTGTAGGGGAATGTTCTCATGGAAACCATGGCTGAATGCACAGAGGAGCCAGTGACCCTCTGTCATAACTGGCACTTTTTACTTTATATGTGATAGGATAAGCAAGCTTTTCTTTCTATTTGGGTATGGAGTCTTGTGAAGACTTGAGGTGCCATTTTGCCCTCTTCTCTGATACCTATATTAGCAATATTTACCATTGTTCTAGTGGACCTAAAGAAAATACCTCTATAGTAGATGTGCCTGAGTATGTAACTCTTTGCTGCATCAGTAGATCACCACAGCAACTGTGGTTTTATCAATTCATTATTGCCTAGATTTCCCTGAGGGGGTCTAAATGGTTTGGGGGTTTGGTAATGAGATACAGGCCATTAGTTCAAATCCTGATCAGGTTAGTAGTGTTGGAAAGCTGTTAGCCTGTGATGCCATAAGCATATGTGAAGTGAGGTGGTATTTTCTCTCTATTGCCTTGTGAACTGGAGTTTGTATTAGCCCGACCTCTCCTCTGCCAGCTTCCTTGCTCTGTTTTTCAGGCCTGAGAGGGATTAACTCTGTTGCATTTTAGCTCTTTTTCTTTCCTCCTCTGCAAAACATGAATTATGATCTAAATAAGTAAGAAGACCTTTTTTAAAAACAAAGCAAAACTTTTCTTCTTGGTGTGGACTTTGTCTCCGTCTCTAACCGTAAAGCACCTGGTATATCATGGCTTCACTAGGGGCAAATCGTGCCTGACAAATTTGGTCACCTTCTATGACGGGGTTACAGTGTTGGTGGATAAGGGGAGAGCAACTGACATCATCTGCCTGGACCTGTACAAAGCATTTGACACTGTCCTGCATGACATCCCTTTATCTAAGCTGGAGAGACATGGATTTGATGGATGGACCACTCAGTGGATAAAGAACTTGAAAAGTTGCAGTCATGTCTTGATGTCTGGGTGGAGACCAGTGATGAGTGGTATTCCTCAGAGGTCAGTATTGGGACAGTATTCAGACAGGTGACATGGACAGGAGGATTGAGTGCACCCTCAGCAAGCTTGCTGATGACACCAAGCTGTGTGATGTGGTCAACATGCTGGAGAGAAGGGATGCCATCTAGAGGGACCTTGACAGGCTGGAGAGGTGGAGGCCTGTACAAACTTCGTGAAGGTCAACAAATGCAAGGTCCTGCATGTGGGTCATTTGTGCTGTCCCCAGCACAAATACAGGCTGAGTGGAGAATGGATTAAGAACAGCCCTGAGAAGCAGGACTTCGGGATGCTGGTTGATGAGAAGCTCAACATGACCTGGCAGTGTGTGCTTGCAGCCAATTGTGTGCTGGGCTGCATCACAAGAAGTGTGATCAGCAGGTCAAAGGAGGTGATTCTCCCTCTACTGGCCCTGCTGAGACCCCACCTGGAGTACAGCATTCAGCTCTCGGGTCCCCAGCACAAGAAGGACATGGACCTATGGGAGAGAGTCCAGAGGAGGCCACAAAGATGATCGAAGGATTATAGCACATCTGTGAAGAGGCTGAGAGTAGGGTTATTCAGCCTGGGGAAGAGAAGGCTCTGGGGAGACCTTAAAGCATCCTTCTAGTACCTAAGGGGGCCAACAGGAAGAGGGGAGATCGAGGTTACGTATTAGGGAGAAATCCTTCACTATGAGGATGGTGGGGCACAGGTTGCCCAGAGAAGCTGTGGCTGGCTCATCCCTGGCAGTGTTCAAGGCCAGGTTCAGTGGGGCTTTGAGCAACCTGGTCTAGTGGAAGGTGTCCCTGCCCATGCTAGGGAGTTGGAACTAGAGGATCTTTAAGGTCTCCTCCAGCCCAAACTGTTCTATGATTCTGCTGTGACCATCTTAGTTTTGTCTCTCTGGACAAGCTATATTTTTTTCTGGTGTAAGATATTGTCTTCAGTACTTTAGATATTTTGCCTTTCTGTAGTGTAAACTTTCTCACATATGTAAAATGAATGTTGGTTGCAAAGATTTACATGCCACAGGGTATGTAAAATACTGTTCCCTGCAGAACTGGTGGTGTGCTCAGTAGGGTTAAGTTCTTCAGCATGAAGCTTGTCTTAGATCACAGTCAAGTGTTCTTTAAGCACCAAGCAGGGGCCTAATCCTTTATACAGCCTTCTGCAAAGGTGGCTTTTTCACACATCCCTGTTTTGCTGTGACCTTTTAGGCTTTTGAACAGTCTGTCCAATTCTTTCCAAGTTGTGTGAGAGAATAGTGTGCCTGCATTCTCCAGGAGAAACAACTGTTTTGTTAGTAACCACAACCAACTTACTCAGATTCTACATTTAGCTCATAGACTGGAAGTGTCAGATTGTAGTCATAGGCTGCTTATCAGGGCAGTTCAGTGGTCTCTTGGATTCTTTCCAGAAAAAGAGAGAATGGTCTCCAAGAAAACAAATTTGTAAACTAAGTTCCTGAGACCCTAGAGTGACAATGCTATATATTTTTATTTAGGCTGGGTACCTATAGGACTCTCTCGTAGAGGACGCATCCATGACTTTCTCGCACAAGAAGATAATGCAAAAGGATTTGGAATACAGAATGTTAGAGCAGACAGCAAAGGTATAATGGGCCTTAAAGTCGATAAATCTGTGAAAGAGTAGTGGGAATTAAAATAAATTAATACAATTACAATTTGAAATACATTTTTATGAATATTTTGAATAGCAGATTTGGAGTTTTAACTACTTTTATTTTTTTATTTTGAGGACAATTGTAAATGTCAGCCCAGTTCTCAAGGCTGTGAACATTTCAGATTTAAAGGAGCTGTGGTGTTTGGGGTTTTTTTGGTTGGTTGGTTTTTTGGTGGTTTTGGTTTTTTTTTTTTTGAATCTCAGATGGTGTTATGTGGATCAGAAATTAGATGGCTAAATATTTTACTATTTACTCTGGAGAGATAATCACTGTGGTATCTACATGCTGAAAGAACAACTTCCTGGTATATGTTAAGTGTTGATGGCAGATAGTCTAAACCCTTGCTTCAGATTGACTGGAATGGTCAGTGCAATTTTTTGTCCTTTAGTTAGGTAAAGCAACAGCTGTATAGTTCATTACATGTATATCTTTCAGCTAAACCTGAGCAGCTGAAGCTTCTTAGAGTTGGTTCACATTAAGAAAAGTGGAAGAGACATTTTGTAATAAGTCTTGGGGTGAACCATCATTCTCTGGTCTCTCTTCATGGTGTGTTTCTCAGCTTCCATGGCTGTGCTGCCTGCTGTGGAAGTACCAGCATTTATTGGTGTCTGAGGCAGTTCTTCAGGTCTGGCTTTGGTTGTATTGATACAAGCAAACATACTTGAAAGTGTAGCAGAAAGGTATGGATGAGGGTTGTAGGTGAGCTGGAAGTTTACATTCCTTCAGGACCTTAAAAATACTCAGTGCCGGTCTTTGAAAGAGATCGGGGAGAATAACTGTGTTTAGAGTGACACATTCAAGTCTGGTTTTGGTGGTGGGAGGAGAGAGACTTGTCAGGCCCTGTCTGGTCCGTGCCAGGTATCAAATGAGCAACAACTGTTCAACACTATTAGCCCTTCAGCTTCCTTTTCTGGAAGAGATTAAGATGTATTAACCTGATGCAGGTAGGCGAATACTGGAGATCAGCAATGATTTTTGTCAGACTTGTCCTCTGCTATGTGTTCCAGTCCACTGAACTGGAAAGAGCCTGAACTGGTGCAGTGGCTGGTGCAGCATGATGGGTAGCTTTGTGCTTGCTGAGAGGGGCCTGCTGGGGCTCAGAGGTAGAGTACAGGTTCCTGCCTGGCAGAGCCCTGAAGAGAGGTAAGCTGGGCAGGGGAGAACTTCTTGGTTTACTGCACTGAATATATTTCCGGTGTGGCACTATCAGGTGGTATCCTGTCAAAGCAATTATTGCTGTAACAATTCTCAATACATGATCATGTGCATGTATGTGCCTAAAGTGACTTTTTTTTTCTGGAGGTAAGGATTTACATTTATTTATTTACTTATTTAATTTCCTTTTAAGTTGCCTATGGTTTAGTTCATATTGTCCTTTGAGAAATTTAGCATGAGCTTTTCTGTACTTGTGTTTGTGGAGCACAAACACATTCACAATAGAAGGAAGGTCACAGTGCTTCCGAGATGCTCAATCTTTGTTATGCATCACCTATTCAAAACAATACATGTTGGAGAGGGCTTAAAAAATTGATCCAACACCAATGAACCAGATGACTGAAAGTCCTCCTGGCAGTCTGAATATATAGGAGAGATCTGGGAGCGGTGTTAAAATGGAGCAAGACCCCAGTAACAGTCAGCATCAACACCCAGCTTTTGGGAGAACAGAAGGAGACAAGATTCCTGCCAGGTTGTCAGCATTTGTGATCAGTACCAGGATTAGATCTTTTAATTTCCTTTCAGTACCCTGGTCTCCAAGCATTCTAATTGCATGAAGAGAGAGAATCCCTGATAGACACTGAAGAATGTTCACAAAACACTTGCTGATTTTTCTTGTTAGACAGTTCTGAGCTGTGAGGTCACCTGAGATCTTTTTTTCTGTGGCAAGACTGATCAACAGTAGAAGTTGTGGCTGAATCTCTGGACTGTGAGCTCTGCCACACTTCTGATATGGAATGTTGCAATCAAATGTCCAAAAAAAGTTCTACTATTTCAAATGGCTGTGCTTGATTATTTCTATGCTTTACAAATTTCTGCACCTACAAATCTCTGTGAATTGGGCACTCAAATGGAATTTTTCAAGACTAACTTCTAGACCTCCAATTTGGATACTTGCTAATCTGTGATTGCAAAGTAACCCATTCCAGTGAGTTTCTATAGGCTATGATATGGTGTGGAAATTTTAAAGAATGAGTAATGTACACACCATAATGTGCTATGAAAGGCATATTTTAAGTGCTTGCCTGATAGCAGAAAGGGTCTTGCCTTTTTTTTTTTGGTTTTGTTTTCTTTTTCCTGCTTGCTGAGTCCTTTCTGTCCTATTCAGTTCCTTTTATATAACTATAGTGTGTATGTATGCGTGTGTGTATATATATATATAACTATGCTTTAACTATTTTTGTCATTCCTTTTAGGATTCAGAAGGAGGTCTCTATGTGTGCATGAACACATTTCTGGGATTTGGAAGAGAACACATTGAGAGGCATTACCGGAAAACAGGGCAGTGTGTTTATTTGCATCTGAAACGACGTGTGATAGAGGTGAGGCCTGTGGCTTCCCAACTAACTACCCCGGTATTTCTTGGGTCTCATTTAGGTAACGCATTGCAGACATAGACCAAATATTGAATGACAGAAATGAACATGTTCAGATTTGAGGCTGGATGTCAAATTCGGGTGTTAGATCCCAACCAATCCTGTAACTTCAGTTCTGTGGTGAATTAGAGGCCCTAAAGAATCAGATCTTAAAGGCAGCCAGTTGCCTGGCTTCCACTGATCTTTTTCACTGCGTGCATCTGCCTATCACATATGTATTTTACTGTATTTGCATACAGTATGCATATTACGTGCATACTGTAGCTAAGCAAATACTTTTCTGAAGCTTTGGTAGAACTACGTGTTGATTTTGTTTTGTTTTTTGTTTTTCAAAATATAAGGTATCATCTCAGGCTAATGGGATTTTTCATCCTAAGATTTCTGTATAATTAAATCACAAGCCTTAATCCTGACCTGGGATCTAAATCTTAGCTTAAATTAATGGTAGATTCTAGAGCCATACTCAGCCCTCATTGAGTCTTACACCCACACAAATATGGACGTATACATACAAACCTCAGGTTCACTGTTCTTCCATAATATCACTGCATACCTACAGTAACTTGTAACCTGTGCTTATAACATCTGTTTGTGTGTGGCTGGTCTTGTATCTCTAGAGGGCTATTAATGACTTCTGATCGGAGATATATGGAAGGTACTGGGTGTGCTTATAGCTCACTCTCCCATAAGCTCTGTCCCTTTCGGCAAGATAGAGGGCCTAAAATAGCTGCTTGGAGCGGGATAGAATATTTCATGTTTCTCATTCTACAGCAATGTTTCCCCTGGGTGATGAAGGCCCTGAGTTATGTAAAGTGCCCTGACCACGTATTTTATTTCCAGTAGATGACTATTCGTATTTTATCTGAATTATAGTGAGGTCGATTGCATGTCTCCAGTTCAAGATTCTTAATGATGTTTGTTACACTTTAGAATTGTTTTTCCTTGTAAGAGCGATAGCAACATTTTCCTTCACAGTCTTAACTAAGTTTTTGGAGGGCCTTATCTAGTTTTAGCAACAGTTCTTACAAGTGCATTTAACACTCTTGAAAGATGATATCTAGGACTAGAGACAGGTGGGCAGAAATCCTGTCAGCTTCCCTTATATATAACTTTTTTTCCAGCATGTGACCTGGGAATTTTCAATATTAAGGTAAACTGGGATTAAAATAAGGCCTCAAAAATTCCTTTCCTGGATAAAGAGTAGGCTGCAGAACTGCAAAAGGGAACAAATATATCAACTGCTGTTTGGTGTTCTTCAGCTGATCTAGTTCAGTGGTTCCTGGTTTTTTTTCCCTGTGAATCATAATGTAGCAGAGGGGCCTGGTATCTGTGTTTGAAGGTGGTGACACACTGGTGCGCTGGTAGAGTGTTTGACTTTACAGTACAGGTGAAGATTGTGTCATCTGACATAGTTTATAGATAAGATTCCTCATACATTAGCTGTGGATTTTGTTTACTATGACTGTTTGCTTCTTATATGCTATCTGTGTTTTCCCTTGGGCAACGTGAAATATCAGGCCTTCACTGGAACAGTTCTATGAAGTGTCTGGCACATGCCATGTTGCGGTTTTTGGGTTTTTTTGGGGTATGTTTTTTTTTTAAGCCAATTTTTTGATGATGTGAGATACAGTAAAGCCAAAACACTGGATATGCTATCTTAGGACTCTTAGTGAGGCTGCTATTCTTGCCTGTGCTTCCCTTGGCATCATGCTTGCAGAATGCACTGCATTGCTGCAGAAATTGCTGTTTGCTTCCAGAGGCGTTTGGAATAAGTATGAGTCGTGTATCTTGTCACAATTCAGTTAGAAAATAAGGGTCAGGTCTTCAGCCTGTTGGCTTAAGTAGATCTGGAATATCTGCCAGTAGCAGATCAGCACCAGAAGCATCTGCTGAATGATCAGAAATGTGCACAAGTGCAAGTTACAGAGCACCCTCTGGTAAAATTCTTAGATAATTAAAAAATAAAAATTGATTTTTCCTCCCCCCCTTTTTCTTTTTCACAGAATTTCACTCTTCAGAATTTTTAAATCAGCCACTTTCCTGCAGTATATGATGTGTATGCAACTGCCTGGGTAGTATTCAGCCCTGAGCAGAGCTTTAGCTTGATGCTGTAGTGATACCTCAGCCCTATTAAAAACACTGAGCAGAGAAGCATGACATTTCCTGCAGTGATGGGTTATTATATTCCTCAGTGATGGTGCTGTTAAAAAGTGTGGCAATGGTGCAGTTAAAGAGAATAGGCTACACTGACACCTTGTACGAGAAACATCACAAACAGAATTTAATGCCACTGATGGTGCATTGTGCGGACTCTCATTTGCTGTGTGTGTCACATCTGTTAGAGGCCAAAATAGTTTTATGAATGGGGAATGTTTTCAGTGATTCCTGACATGTGGAGAAACCAGGTAAAAAAATTCTTCCTCTTTGAAATCTGTAGTCTTAATGACTTTCACAATCTCCCACTTGATGGCACTACTGGGAACAATTTTTTTAATTTTTTTTTTTAATTTTTTTTAATTCTGAAGCTATAAGCCTTGGAGTATGTGTAATTTATTCATACTCAAATATACATTAATAGTGTAGTTGCAATTGGATTATCATAGAATAGTTAGGGTTGGAAAGGACCTTAAGATTACCTAGTTCCAACCCCCCTGCTGTGGACAGGGTTAGACATTAGACCGTGTCACCCAAGGCTCTGTCCAGCCTTGCCGTGAACACTGCCAGGGTTGGAGCATTCACAACTTCCTTGGGCAACCTGTTGCAGTGCCTCGCCACCCTCACTGTAAAGAACTTCTTCCTTGTATCTAATCTAAACTTTCCCTGTTTAATATGTTGTATATTGCTGCTGCTTTTTAAAAATAGATTTGGATTATTGTCAACTTTCTTTCCACTTGTTAAATTCCAGTAGTATTAAGGGAAAAAAAAAGTTCTGCTTATTATATTCACTTCATTAAGGGCTTCTTTTTCCTAAACATTGGAGTTACGACCCCAACTTCATTTTGCTAGGAGTTGTATATGTGGATCATAGGTTCTGTTCTTAAGTGGAGCCAACAAGTGTTAGTTGACATCTGCTTTTTCTAAGAATGGAAAACTTTTCCATGATGTATAAGACTTCACTGATGATTTAAGCAGTAGCTTTGGCCAAAGTTTTATTTACATGATGAAGGGAACCACCCAAAATATGTGACCCTTTCACCTACGAAGGAGCAGAGGCAAACATGAACTTTCCCTAGGCTGACAGGTTCTTGGCTGGTTTCTCTCCACCTGTTGTATCCCAATATTACTATTAAAAAAGAAAAAAAGATGCTCAACAGCCTCACCATTTATACTAACATTATATACTACATAATACATCATATTGGCATTATAGCCACAGAGGCTTATTTAATTTGATTTGATTTAATGATGGCTGTTAATAAACAGCTTAAGAAGCAAGTGCATTGACTTTTACATTTCCTTGACTGCTGGCGTTTTCCCTAGTATGAGGTATTTTGAACTGGGGAAGTAGTCCTTGAAATGGAATGTCACTTGGAAGATACTATTCTCTGCTGTGGAACTTAGATTATAAAATAAAATCCCTCTAAAACAATTGCTTGGGTGTTGTCAGGTTTTCCTCCATACTTTCTTATATTAAGAAAGCATGGTGGTAGCTTGGATTGATCTTGATGGAAGCGGGCATGGATCATAGGATCATAGAATAGTTAGGGTTG
>NW_009944955.1:124706-126298 GCF_000696875.1 Nestor notabilis | reverse complement strand
CCCACCTTGCTGTCCCTCAGCCGCCGCCAGCGGCACCATTACTGTCTGTATAGGCGCTGTCCTGGGCCACCTCAGCTGTCACGCAGGCCAGAGCTGTGCTCCATGGCTGCTTTCCTGAAGTGGGCGGCTTTCCAGAACACGGCAGGGTTTGGTCTTGTTTAATGAGGCATACGCTTCATGAAAAAAAATTGAGGCTCATCTGCAGGCCAGGCAAAAGCCTCTTGCCACGGCTGTGGCACCCTGGCTGGATGCGCTGCCATGGTTGTCACCCTCACCATCACTGCGTGCATCACTGCCTCCTTACAGAACATGAGGCGCTGTGCTTTGTGTAGCTGGCGTTGCTGGCTGTCCTGCTTTGTTCAGGGCTAGCTGTCACTGAAGGAGCCTCCCCGCACTGTGTGTATCAGCCACCTTTTGTCACGAAAGCACTTTGGGGTCAGTCTCATTGAAATCAGTGGTGAAATTCCCACATTCTTCAGCCCAGACGACGCAAATCCAGAGGCGGGGGGAATAGTGGTCTTAAACCAGCCATGTACGAATTGAAGAGCAGTCGCCTTCTGCCTTCCTCCATTCACCTTCACTTGCTAAAGAAAAGTAAGTGTTATCGAGTCCAACAGGTATCCTCTGGGAACAACAAATACAGCTCTGAGCTGGTATCAGGCAAACAAGTGGTGGGAGAACAAGGCTAAGATTAGTGCTGGGGGACATACCCCCTGAAAGAACAAAGGGAGAAGGTGGTTACGCCCTGAAGAGTGGCTCACTGCCATGGCAACATATCTCCTCCTCCTTTGCACTTTGGGATCTGTTTTAGGGAATATTTGAATGGCATTAACAGAAACCTAACAAAGAAGCCCACACATAAAGCGGATCTGAAGGATTTTACAGATAGCACAGCAGTGACTTCTGGTGCAGCTGTAATTGAATTCTGATTCAAGCTTTTCAATAAAATAAAACCCGATGGGTTTCTTCCCCGTCTTTTCATGCACATTATTAATGAGAAAGGCCTGAGGGGTTTGGATTTTAACATGAATGGTTTAGGAATGGTCTTTTCTACAAACAGGTTTCAGAACCAAGAACCAAGCGAGCTGCTGGCAGCACTGGAGCAGAGCAACTGAGAGCTGAGTCCAGGTACCAGACTACACAAAACTTTGCTACATAGTTTGCAGGAGCAATGAGAAGGGACTGGGTGAAAGGAGGGAATCAGCGTTTCTTATATTTTCTAGGACAGCAGATACTGTACTTTGTCTGTCCCCCAGATTTTAGGGCCTTTATCCTATTGGCAAAAAGAAGCAAAAAAGGTCAACAAGCCGCTCTTAAACTGCCTGTGGGAAGCTTGTCGATATTCCCTACTCCCAGCTACGACAGCCTTCATGTGCCTTTTGAGACTAGGTACAGAGCAACTCGTGTCATCAGCTTACTTTTCCTTTGCTGATTAACTCTAGAGAGTCACCCATAAGAAAGGAAAACAGTGCATCTTATCTTTTTGACAAGCCTTGCTGCCACTAGATAGTCTGTTTCTAGTACTGAAGTAATGAAGTTGGGTCAAATCCTTTGACCATTCAGAAAGAAATGCCCTGCCATCTGTGAGGTTT